>NC_133326.1:633446121-633746121 GCF_042186555.1 Aquarana catesbeiana
TACCCGACAGGGTTGCCCATTATCTCCCTTATTATTTGCCCTTATACTCGAACCCATGGCCCAATACATCAGAACAAACCAAACTATAACTGGCATTGAAGTAGGAGGTATTACACACAAATTATGTATATTTGCAGACGATATATTACTTTTTCTATCATCACCACAGGTCTCTGGTCCTAAGTTAATACCAGCTCTTGATGGATTTGCAGCCCTATCCGGCCTTATGATTAATCCTAAGAAATGCCTAGTGCTTAATATTTCACTCACAAACATGGAATTGATCCCGGCTAGGGCTGCACTCCCATTCACATGGGCAGAAAAATCAATCCCATATCTTGGAATTCATTTAACAGCATCTCATTCTGACTTATTCTCAACCAATTATCCTCCTGTATTAAGACAGATCACAAATCTAATAAAACAATGGTCGCAACTTCCTTTATCCTGGATAGGGAAGATTAATGCAATCAAAATGACTATTCTACCCAAATTGCTTTATCTATTCAGAGTCCTCCCTATTCCAATTCCTTCCTATTTTTTGAGAATAGTACAAAAAAGAGCAACTTCGTTTATATGGGGCTCTTCTAAACCACGTATACCTATACACACACTACATCTTCCCAAAAATAAAGGAGGCCTGGGATACCCTAATTTTACTAACTACTACAGAGCAGCACATTTGGCCAGTCTGTCCAAATACCATGCAAAACAGGAAATCCCATTATGGGTATTTATAGAGGCTTCAGAAAATGACCCTCTATTAATATCAAATTTATTATGGCTTGATCCTAAAGACCGCTTTAAAATTCATAATCCCATAACTAAACACTTCTTATCTCTCTGGGATAAACTAAAAACCAAATATCAGTTACAATCTCCACACAATCCTCTCCTTTCTTTTATCAGAAATCCGGCCTTTTATCCGGCATGGATCTACCCAAATTCTTTTAAAGCTTGGACAACATCAGGCATTCAGACACTAAATGACTTCATAGCATCTAAATCATTCCTTTCATTCCCATCGCTTAGAGAAAAATATGATCTACCAAACTCTGAGATATTTAGATATCTCCAAATCAAAAATTTCTATACGCCATTCCTAAAGGGGGATGCACCATTATCCCAATTATCCATTTTTGAATCAATCTGTACAAAAGATCCATTTGCTAAAGGTACAATTTCATCACTTTATAATCAATTATATGGAGTAGCAAATCTTAATAGACCCTCTTACGTTCAGAGGTGGGAGGAGGACCTGGGACGAACTTTAGAAGACACGGACTGGTCTAACATATGGCTCACATCTAAGTCATCTTCACCCAACATCTTAGCACTGGAGACAAATTATAAAGTCCTAACTCGCTGGTACCTTGTACCCGCTAGAGTGGCAAAATATTCACCTAATACCTCAGCTCTTTGTTTTTGAGGATGCCCAGAAATAGGCACATATTTACACATATGGTGGACGTGCCCAGTAATCCAAACCTTCTGGAAGGAAGTCTTCGTGATTGCATCTAAAATATTTTAAAAAATAATACAACCAGATCCATATTTAACTTTACTTAATCTAAAACCGGAATGGTTAACACTCTCTCAATTCAAACTTATGATCCAACTAATAACGGCTGCAAAACAAACAGTGGCCAAGGCATGGAAATCTCCTACATTGGTACTAGCAGAAACAACTCACAGAATGAATAATACAATGTCCCATGCTAAGATGGTAGCCATCGATCAAAACCAAATTCCAAAATTTGAAAAACTTTGGCATCCTTGGATAAAACAACAGTTCCTGTCAAACTTCAATGACTCTGTCCTGTTGCCATGGTAACAGATTAAATGACTTACAGAGACACCCATTCTAAGGCTTCAAAGAGAACTAAAAAGAATAATAAACTGACGAGCGGGACAACCTTGTGGACCATACCTCTACCTTTCAACCCTTTTTCTTCTTTCTCTTTCCTTTTCTCCACCTTACGATTAAAGCTCATTATCAGAATTTATTTGACCTATATACACTCTACTTGTAAACAATATGTATAGTAGGTATAAATCATTTAAATAGCTACAAAAGTAGCTAAGGAAATGATATATATCTTTAATTTAGGTTTACGTGAACCCAATGTTTAATATTTGAAATTTCATGATATTTACCTATATAAACCCTACTGTAAAACAATGAGCTTACTTTATAGATCCTTGTAAACTTACTTTATGTATCTTTATAACATTGTATACTCAATAAACTTCTTTTGACAAGAAAATCTGACGGACTTTAGTTTTGGAACATGTTTCAAATCTTTCCGAAGCACTCGAATCCGGTCGAAAAGTCCGCTCGTCTGTATGCTAGTCCGACGGACAAAAACCGACACTAGGGCAGCTATTGGCTACTGGCTATCAACTTCCTTATTTTAATCCGGTCATACATCATCAAGTCTGACTTTGGTGTGATCGTGTGTAGGCAAGTCTGTTCGTTGGGAAAGTCCACCGGAAGTCCGCCGAATAGACCGTCTGACCAGTCCGGTTGAAAAGTCCGCTCGTGTGTCGTGTGTACGTGGCATAACATCACATTTGACATACTATCAGAAATCTTCACTCCACACACAGAAGTAGACATTCTGTAGATGTAATTTCTGAGCAGAATGCAAGCACACATTTTAAGCTTTTAACACTTCCATTCCTCCTAGTGTTGGGACCACTTCCCTAAATATATTATATCACTATATCCAAAGCATCATGCTTCCTTCACAAAGTCACAGGACCCACAGCTGAGAGTAGGGGGATCAAGGTGCTTTCTATAGTATACCAGTCTCTTCCCAATGTACCTTCTATAGCTGTGCCCAGCTGGGCACGCTCCCAGATGACACACTCTTCCCTAGGCTTCCACCAACACTCATAAATGCTGTTTCACCCCGCTAGATCAGTACTGCAGGAGAATACATCTTGACAGTTCTGGGGTATTTGGCTCCGATGCCCCATCTAACCTGGGCTCTTCCCATGCTAGCACTGAATACACCAATAACATCACTAGAGAAGGGACATCTCTAAAAGAGCATCTAACACCTAATGACAACTTTCTCTTTACGATATTAAAATAAGAACAGAGACACCTAGTGGCAGGCAAGTTAACTGCACCTGCCAACACCACTGTCTGTTTATCTTTTGCTCTTGGTGGTTCTTTAATCACAACCAAGGGTGAAGTGAAATCTGAGGAAACCCTACTGGACAGTTGTCACCAGAACGGCTTTGCCAAATAGAAAATTTGCTGTCTCCTGTTCTGGTGACAAATTTACATTGCATTAAACCAGGGGTCTCCAAACTGAATTGCATTAAACAAAGGGCCAGTTTACTGTCCTTCAGACTTTAGGGGGGCCTGACCATGAGCATTTAGAGTAGAAAAGTTCACGACATTAGTGGGGAAAAAAATAATGCCCTATCTTTTGTTTCAGTGGGAGTAATTGTGCCTCATCATTGGTGTTAGTGGGAAGAATTGTGCCCTATTGGTGGTGTTACTGGGACGAATTGTGCCCCATCATTGGTGCCATTGAGCCCCATTGTCGGTGTCATTGAGAGAAATTGTGCCCCATCATTGGGCCCCATTGTTGGTCTCATTGGGAGGAATAGTGCCCCACCATTGTTGTCATTGGGCCCGATTGTTGGTGTCATTGTGAGAAATTGTGCCCCATTACTAGTATTAGTGGGAGGAATTGTGCCCCTTCAATTGTGTCAGTAGGGGGAATTATGGCCCCAAGGGCCGGATAAAGCAAGGGCTGCATCTGGCCCCCCGGGCCGCAGTTTGAAGACCACTGCATTAAACCAATAGTTATGTGTATATTTGAATTTTGATTCACTGAAGGACCACTGTGCTGCACAGGCATTAGTCCAGGGCTGAAAAATAAAATAAAAAAATTACGGCTGACCTAAACCTTTTAAAGCCTTTTCTGTACTGAAAATATAAATACAAGTGTCCACTGGTTTCCAGCCACACTACACTGTCTTCTGAAGTTCACATTTATCTGTCCAGCTGTGCATTGTTGGGTAAGCTATTCGGCATATTTGTAAAGTTATATTGTGAGAGCAATTTTTTGTTCTGTTTTGCTATATCCTTAGCAGTCACCATTTTAATCTTATTATATGCAAAATTCAGCACTCCATTGTGAATTGGATATCAGTTTACAGATGTCCATTCACCAAAAGATAACCTGAACATCCATCCTTCATATTGAATAACGCCTTATATACCACACTTACCGGGTGTTTTTTATACTTGAAACATTTGAATTAAGAGATGACACTTTCTGCCTGAGAAGGGCAAATGTAAGAACCAAGAGAGTAAAGTTTATCTAAGGAAAAATAGATTGTGAGAGTTAAAGGTGAAACATTTAAAGTGCACAAATGAATGCAGAACTGTATTTATGAATATATCAGTAAGTATGTTTTTTAATGCAAGCAAACATAAGTACTGCTGTACAGTAGAGCTCAGGCTGGGAGAGGAAGAAACAGCATAAGTAGCCAATTGCTGCAGTGCTCATGAACTAACAAGCAACTAACAGACCTGTAAGTGTTAAAAGTACACTTTGGGATTTTTAGTCTTCCTCAGACTATAAAATTCCAGAATGCCCCTTCAACTACGGTAGATAGAAACTGACAACTAGAAACTGTTTGTGGTTCTGCAAATGCCACAGTTTACAGAAATGTATATTAGGGTTATGGAATAATTATGTGCTAACAATTATGCCATGATATAAGGGGTCTCCAAACTATGGCCCTCCAGTTGTTCAGGGACTACAATTCCCATCATACCTAGTCATGTCTGTGATGTCGGAGTTTTACAATGCCTCATAGCATGTGTAGTTCCACAACAGCTGGAGGGCTGTGGTTTGGAGATCCCTGAGCCTAGGTTCACACATATGGGATCTCAGACATCGCATGTGATTCGCACCCGCACCACAGGTGCCGATCACATGCGATGTGCAGTGTGGGTTCAGCCATACTGTTGTATGGCTGAACTCGAAATTAGATTCACAGAAAAAAAAAGTGCAGGGAATCCCCCCCGCACTGAAATTGGATTGCTTGGGTGTTCTCATCTATGCAAACCGATTCCTGTACGAGTTCACAATTCGCACTGCGATTTGTGAACTGACCTGGGGATGTCATTAACAATGTATTGACACCTGCAGCGGTTCGCAGAGGGCAGTGTGAACTGCCTGGGGGAGAGATGCGATGCAGGAACCAACGCTGTATGTTGTGATGGTACTACTAGACCACCTTTTTCAGCACTTTCTTGCTGCTGTAGTTACTGTATAATGGTGGGAACACTTACATTGAGGCCCTGAGATCTGAGATGCTGAAAGTGACTGGGGAAGCGTTAGTTAGCTGGAAATTGAAGGTTAAAAATTAGACCCATGAAATGATGTCCTTTTATTCCCAGATAACTCCTATCTATAGCTCTGGTCCCTATTGTAGCGCTACCCCCACAGGAGCCGCTGGATATTGAGCCCCCCTATTTGCATTTTCTGACTCGCAGTCAGAGACAAGGAATAGGTCCATGGGCTTGTTTTTGTTGTTTTATTGAGGGAAACAACTTGGATAGGGTATAGGGATTTTGGGATGTCCAACTTGACTTGAAGAAACATCAGATGAGGACAACTTCAAAAATGAAGCTCCTGGACTGTACTCCCTTCCGAATAATTGCAGTCACTATGGATCAGTGGCAAAGTTCTTTATGAACCGAAGAATACCTCAGGACAAGGGATTGGTCTTTAGCTCAATGCTGTCCCTGAAAAGTATGCTACGTCTGGCAGTCTCTTCCCTTGTATGCCCCTGAGTGTGCTGCTGTACTCACACTGTCCCTAGCTCCCCGCTACATTAGGCAAGACTTCTATTCAGGCCATCAACTGTTCAGATCCTCCCATGCCAGCCTGGGTGTCCTCTGCACAAGACCCAAAGGTAATGGAGATCTCTCTCTTAGGCTTCCTCTCCTTCCTTTCCTCAGCTCCCAGCCTGGAGGCAGAGCCCCCTAGCTCTGGCATCCCCTCCCAGGCCTCACAACAGCAACCTCAGCACTTCACTTTCCACCTAGCTCCCCTGCAGGCCGGGCTCCATGATATTTAAGGGCTGACCCAATCACCCTGCCAGGGCCTTCTGCCTGGGGTTTGGCCAGATTTGGCCTCAAGCATGCTGATAAGGACCTCCTGGCCTCCGCCCTCTAACTTCCAGAGGCTTATCCAAGCTTCTAGAACCAGGGGGAGGTACCAGAGACCTGTCCTCTAGAGCCATCCAGCCTGACCTAAAGTAGCCTGATCTAATTATAGACTCACACAACTACAATGAATCAATAAAATAAATTTACCTTCACTAGTTGGTGATACACTATTAATGTACTGACTATGCTGACAGCTCTCCTGCCTGTACCCGTTTATCAACATACTGTATATTAAAAACATTAACAGCAGGGAGGTTGTCAGAGGGGCCTAAAATTGTTTTTCCTATAAGGCCACATGATCTGTAATCATACCTCTGGTCTTATACTTATATTGGATAATGATGGAATTATAGGTTATTATAGGTTTTAAATGCTTGACATCTAATGCCCATTAGATACAAAGGGATGTATTTGTAAAAAAAATTGCAGAGCTATTCACCCTTTGAAAATGCATATACATTGTTTCTGTGCAAATGGGAGCAACAACAAATGTTATTAGACTATCTTGTCACCTTGTGAAATGTTTATCATTAATACTCAATAGAGTAAGTTGGAAAAATACTGCATTATGAACACTAAATGGAGCTGATGGTCATAGGAAATACATACTTTTTTATTAGGATCGTCAGCTCCATCTAGTGGTCATAATGCTGTATTTTTCTGATTCACTCTATTTTGCATGAATAAAACAAATTTGACATGGAGAGAAAATAGCATAATAACGTTCATTTTTGCCCCCATTTGCACAGAAAAAAATGTATGTGCAGTTTTACAGGACTCTGCAAATTTTTTTTATAGAAACACACCAAACAGTGATATGTAGGAAACATAAAAATCAAATGAGATCCAAGCAGTCTCATAGTATGTACTCACAGTCAAAAAAACACACACTGGACCAAGAAAACTCCAGATGAGATTGGGACGAAGCCAACAGCTAGAGGAAAATATAGCATCATGTAATTTTATGTAAATGTATACTTTATAAAACACATTTCAATAACACAGCAGCATTTAGAACAGGGGAGGAATTTACTGGAAGTATATATGGTGGTGAAAAAAAGTTTCAGGGTAGGTGAAGTGGTGAGAGAGGGAAGATATAGACGGAGGGAAGAGCGAGTGATACCAGAGAATAGAACTTTTTATTTTAATTTGTAAAACGTACTATTTTTCTGTTCCGTATGCATCGGGCCGCATTGCCGCAGAGATGATAATGATGATGAGAGGAATTCCAAACCCAGCTATACAAACATATGGGAAATGGGAGCGCTGTGATGTCATGTAATTCAAAGCTTGCAGGTTTCGGATTGTCATGAAGAGCAGCGAGCTCTCAAGAGACATCCAGCAGAAAGCACAGAGGAAGGAGAACTGGAGAAGACCCGCAATCACTGCACACAGGATCTGAACAATGGATACATATAATAAAGAAGTAAATAAATAAGGGTCTATTTTTGTTGAGTGATTTTAAAGTTTCAGAAATTGTCTGAACTTCATATACAATATCAGTCTGGTGTGTTAAATCCTGCCGACCTCCTGAGATCTGGAAGTTAGTGGAGATCCCTGGCGTAGTGGTGCTTGCTACGGTGATTTCCAGCTTTTAGAACAGGGGTTTCTTTCTAAGCAAAGGGACAATTTACTATCCTTCAGGCTTTAGGGGGGGCGGACTGTGGCCAGTGGGTATATAAAATACCCCGGCATAGGTGCTCCATCATTGGTTTGGGGTGGGAGAAATAGTGCCCCATTGAGTGTATCAGTAGGGGGAATAGTACCCTATCATTGGCAAAGGGCCACATCTGGCTCCCAGGCCGCAGTTTGGAGACCGCTGTTCTAGAGGGATCCCATAGGTATGGTATATGCATAGTTACATTGATCCAGGTTGGACAAATGTAAAAATGCCATACCTAGAATTCTTCTTAAAGCTATTTTTTATGTCTATTTTGTGTTATCTAAGAGAAGGAAATACTTCAATACATTTTTCCTCAAGCTTGGCCAATTAAAAAAAAGATTGCTTTTGCTCATCATATCCTAAATATTTCATTTTTGTGTGGAATTAAATGTCAAAGTTAAAGGAAATCTATGCTGATGGAAAAATGTCAACAGCCATGTATGGGAAAGTTATGGACAGGTCATATTTGGTTTATCTCTAGGGTATCTGAAGGCACAGTTTTATATGCAGGCATTTCACAATTGCTCCTTCGAGATTGTTGTATACTACCTCAATTGTCCATGCAGTCTCCTTTATGTTGGTAGGACCATACGGAGACTGAGGAAACGCTTTAGGGAGTCCCATCGCTTTATCGAGGAAGGGGGAGATAAACATAGTGTTCTCAGACACTTAGCACAATATCACAAAAAGAGGACTGATAGCATGAGAGTCTGGGTCATTGAATCCATCCCTAGTTCCAACTCTGCGGCTGAATGTTTTCATAGGCTTTGCCGGCATGAAACCTATTGATTTACGCTTTGGATACACTTGCTCCAGTTGGCCTTAATGAGGAGATAGAAATGAATACCATCCTGTTATTTTTATACTCTCTTCCACATATCTATCCGGGTATCAGTCAGGATATATAGATATATCGTATACATATGTTCATATATGCGTTTCCCTATGAAAATAATATTAGCATCTTCAGATATACATAGAAAAGTCTGCCTATATATACCACATGATAACCTTTTTTGTTTTTGTCTGTTTAGCTGAGGACTATATTGCCCTCTGAGTATCCATTTTGGTTGGGATCCATCTCTGATCCTTTACCATATATACTTTTCTTATATATAATATATATATATATATATATATATATATATATATATATATATATATATACAGTATCTCACAAAAGTGAGAACACTCCTCACATTTTTGTAAATATTTTATCATATCTTTTCATGTGACAACACTGAAGAAATTACACTTTTCTACAATGTAAAGTAGTGAGAGTACAGCTTATATAACAGTGTCAATTTTCTGTCCCCTCAAAATAACTCACAGCCATTAATGTCTAAACCGCTGGCAACAAAAGTGAGTACACCCCCAAGTGAAAATGTCCAAATTGGGTACAAAGTGTCAATATTTTGTGTGGCCACCATTATTTTCCAGCACTGCCTTAACCCTCTTGGGCATGGAGTTCACACTGACACTGTTATACAAGCATCCACCAGCTCCGTGATGTCATCATGGAGGAGTGGAAGAGGACTCCAGTGGCAACCTGTGAAGCTCTGGTGAACTCCATGCCCAAGAGGGTTAAGGCAGTGCTGGAAAATAATGGTGGCCACACAAAATATTGACACTTTGAGCCCAATTTGGACATTTTCACTTAGGGGTGTACTCACTTTTGTTGCCAGTGGTTTAGACATTAATGGCTGTGTGTTGAGTTATTTTGAGGGGATAGCAAACTGACACTGTTGTACAAGCTTTACACTCACTACTTTACATTGTAGCAAAGTGCCATTCAGTGTTGTCACATGAAAATATATAATAAAATATTTTTTATATTTATATATATTTGCAGGTTTTTTTTTTGTTTCTTTGTTTCATGCGTTTTTATGTATGCATTTCCTTTATATGTGCATATTTTCCATTTATTCATACTACTATTAGCTGCTATGTAGTCTTGCCACCACATACATATCAATAGAGTATTATTTTAGGTTTATGCATGCAGTTTTTATACATGTGTTTTCATGTATGCATTTTTTATATATACATGTGTATTCTATATGTACTTGCTATATATTCTTCATATTAGTTTTGTTGTTTTTGCTTTCAAGTGGTGTCAGTCCGCTGAGCTCAGTAGTTTCACAGCGGCATTATATGCAGGAGATGTGATTTTGTGTTTGCCTTTTCCTTTCCTTTCTTTCCACTTTTACAATGCCTCTTTATTGCTGAGTGTTTTGTGATTGGCTGAAACCAGGATACCCACCCCCAACCCCCTCTCTTAAAGCAGTAGTATACCCCTTGTTGTGATTTTTACCTACAGGTAAGCCTATAATAAGGCTTACCTGTAGGTAAAATATATAACTCCTACGCCGTTTAGGAGACATTCACTCTGCATGCAGCCGCTGACGTCAGTGGCGCATGCTCTCTGAAGGTCCGGCGTATCGTGCCTGAACTTCAGAGCTGCTTGCCGGAACCATAGGCTCCCGCGCGCATGCGCAGGAGTGACGTCATCACGGCTCCGACCACTCACAGCGCCGCAAACCCGGACGTAACATTGGGGGAACATGTCAGCCCCCTCAGCGGTGACCGGGCGGCACTGCGGGGGCTTCGTTCCAAGGTAAGTGTTTCATAATCAGCTATTATGCCTATGTCTTAGGCCTCTTTCACACGGATGATCCGTATGTCCGTTTTTCATCCATCCGTTTTCGGATGAAAAACGGACATACAGTCATCCCTATGGAGCGTCGGATGTCAGCGGTGACATGTCCGCTGACATCCGACCCCGCTCCGATCCGAAAAGTGTAACGGAGGAAAAACCTACTTTTCCCTCCGTTTTCGGATCGGATCGGATGACGACGGACACTACGGACCGTCATCATCCGATCCCCCCATAGGGGAGAGCGGCGCTCTGACAGGTGCGTCGCTGCACAGCGTGCAGCGATGCACCTGTCATCTTCCTGCTCAGCGGGGATCGGCGGAGCGATCCCCGCTGAGCCAGCGTGTGTTCACGGGGCGGATCATGACTGATCTGCCCCGTGTGAAAGAGGCCTTACAGGTTTTTTTTTTTTGTTATTTTCTTTTTGGGCACACAACCGCTTTAAATAGAGCTTGCCTGTCTATGATTTTCAATGGTTTGAGAAAGGAGCCAATAGGAGTTCTGAAAAACATTACCATAGCAACCAGCAGCCCCAGGTGTGACATCACATCCTGCCTTGTGTCCCACAGTGGCTCTCCTCACTTCCTGAAACATTGGAAATGGTTTCCTCACTGATAACACGCTGTTTGCTGTCACAAGCGGCTCTTCTGGTGGACAACTTCTATCCGATGTGGCATGCCTGCAGATAAGCGCTTTGATTTTATATTTCTGTGAGTTTGCATTTGGTTTTTTAATTGTAATAAACCCATTGATGCTGCTCTTAGCTGGCGCCCTCCTTGTGTTCCTTTTTGTCATTTCAGAGATTTGTTCCTGTCTCAGGTGGAGCTGCCTACTGAAGTACAACACCCTTCCTATGGGATTTGTATGAACTCCTTATGAACATTATATGAACAATTTTTACATTTATCTAGGAGGGTAAAGGCTAACTCATGTTTTTGGTGTATGAAAATTTGTTTGCGCCAAAATTTTAATTGTTGTTTGTGAAGGCACAGTTACCTTATTCCCAGTCTGATGAAGACCAAACAAAACCAGAAGCTGTCCAACGAAGAGACATCCGCACAGAGCTGTCAGGACGGAGGTATGAGCACTTCTTATAGACCGGCACAAGGTGAATGTAAGGATAGACAGACACAAGCAGACAAGGGATACACTCAGGCCAATCCAAGAGATCAGAATGAGGCCATCATCCTCCTGTAGATGAGAGGGGTGTAACATACATGGGTGGTCAACCAGAAAATGACTTTTACCTTTTACATACCTTCCATGCAACATTAATTTAGTATGCGGCTTTTGTTCTGGATCTCATTTCACTGCATTTAAATGGTGACTGGTGTCTATTGCAGATGCAAGAGCAATGTGGTTAGTAGGTGTCTACCCAGTCATTAAAATCTAATATAATCTTAGATATGGTTTTGTGATTTCAAAAGTCATTTTGAATATTTGAATTCACTTTCATTAAAATAATATCTAGTGATTCTGCCATGAATGTCCTTGTTCATGCACTTCCTATAGGGTGACAACATCTTGTCCCTGTCTGCCAATCGTGTTCCTGTGGTGTCTCCCTGTCACACAGGTTTCAGATGGAGACTACAAGCGGCTATTTTAACATATAGGATGTAGGCATAGTCCACCATTTTCACTATCAGAAAACCTGCCCTAAATAATGGCATTCAGCCATCACTGGTGTGCATGCAGATAAGAAGTGATTGCAAATGGGCTGCAGGAGATCAGCAGCGCTGGGACGGAACAAAAGATGAAAACTAATATTTTTTTAACCACTGGAGGATTTTAAACATGGGAAATAAGTCCTAAAACAAAGTTTCTAGGACATGTCAACTACATTCTGCTTCTCTCCCCAAACCAGCATTGCCCCTGTTTCGTCACATATGGAGACCCATCACATTTGGCTACCCCTTGGAGTGCGCATGCGTGACGCCACTATATGCGTTCCAACACTTTACGTTTTAAAAGTGTTAAAAGTGACAAAAACACTTTTAACACTTTTTATTTATTTTTTTAACAAAGTGACAAAAGTTTTATAATGCCCCGTACACACGGTCGGATTTTCCGATGGAAAATGTCCGATCGGAGCGTGTTGTCGGAAATTCCGACCGTGTGTGGGCTCCATCGGACATTTTCCATCGGATTTTCCGACACACAAAGTTGGAGAGCAGGAGATAAAATTTTCCGACAACAAAATCCGTTGACGGAAATTCCGATCGTGTGTACACAAATCCGATGGACAAAGTGCCACGCATGCTCAGAATAAATAAAGAGATGAAAGCTATTGGCCACTGCCCCGTTTATAGTCCCGACGTACGTGTTTTACGTCACCGCGTTTCGAACGATCGGATTTTCCGACAACTTTGTGTGACCGTGTGTATGCAAGACAAGTTTGAGCCAACATCCGTTGGAAAAAATCCTAGGATTTTGTTGTCGGAATGTTCGAACAAAGTCCGACCGTGTGTACGCCCTATAAGTGTTGGAACGCATATGGCGTCGTCGCGCATGCGCACTCCAACGGGTAGCCAAATGTGATGGGTCGCCATATGTGACGAAACACCCCCTAGCTATTGATGACAATGATCAGCTGTCAAAATAACAGCCAGGATTTGCAATCTGTTATATAGCAGAAGAATCTGTCAAACTGCAGCTACTTTTTTGTAAAATAACACTTCCAGATAGTCTGAAAGTGTCGCTGAGCGTTACATATTTCATTCACACACAGATCAAAGATGTGACTTTAATAGAATTTCAAGGTTATTCTGTAATGCTAGCCAACATCCATATGTTGCATTCCTAACAAGACTGATACTAGTTACAAAAATTCTAGTACAACAGAATACAAGTGATGTAATGTGTTACATCGTATTGTAATGTATTCTTTCATTTCCGAGCATGTGTAGTCTTGCGTTTCAGATTTTTTTCGGATAACTACTGTACTGATTAAACGAAAATTGAACGAAAACATTTCCGTGCTTGTCCCTTCAGATAATTTTGGATGAACTGTTGTGATCGGCTCCTGAAAGCTGCGTGCTAATCAGATTATCGCACGATCGTTTCGAAAGTGGTATTTTTCACCAGATTTTCTGATCGTGTGTACTAGGCTTTACAATATATGTGAATATATGCAGATAAGCTCACTGTGCAGATAATTATATAACCAATTAATCATGATCCAGACAAGAGGATAATTGGCATGGGTGGTGAGCTTACATATTGCTGGCAAAAATACAAAATACAAATATCTTATGATATTTGAATGATCAGGCCCTTTAGAAAGAGCTTTCAAAGATGCTCTTAAAATATATTTTGAAAAAAATAGCTATGTTGCAATGCCTTTTGGAATTATCTGTCACCATTTACACCTTTAGACTGCCTTTACGTAGTCACACAACCTCATTCTCCTATGTTCCCAGCATATATCTCTTTATAACAAGGTATGAGCAGACATTTGGCATTTATAGGTTATTATTATATTTAAATGCATTCCTAACAAATGTTAAGTTCTATGTATATTTTATTTATTAGCCAAAACATCATGAGCTTGTTACTGTCTTATTTAACAATATATTGTTACAGTTTCCATTACCTGGATGTCACCGGGTGCCATGAGAACAGCAAAGGTGGACAGGTGGTTGCAGACACAGAGAGTGCTGTTCACTCTGTCGGACTTCTTGGTCTCGCATCCACGGTTTGACCAAACCATCGTTTCTGTATCCCAGAACACACATTGCACAACGAAGGATGGAGGAACTGCCTATAGGGGAATGTACATTGATGAGATTTAAAAGTACATTGTTTGTGTTCATGTAGCAAAGTCTTTAACTTCTTCCAGTCTAAGGCTTAATCGACACGGGACGTTTTTACAACCTCTCCTGAACAAATTAACTTGACAGATAGTAACCCACTTTTAGAACGTACGTTTTGCCGCGTTTATATGCCGCGTTTAGCCGGGTTTGCGTTTAGAAGCGTTTGAAAAAAAAATTTTTTATTTTTCTTCAAAATAGCCCAAAAATGAAAAACGCCTATAAGCGAAACGCGACTAAATGTGAGTTACTGCGTTTAGCCGCGTTTAGAAGCATTTAGCGCTTGAAATGCCTCTAAACTCAGCGTCTGAACTCATTTTTTTGCTTTCCAAAAATGGCCTCTAAACTCAACTGCCTAAAAACGACAATAAATTAACCTGTGTACATGTACTGATAAGATAACATTGGATGAGTTCAGGGGCAGCTAAAAAAGCAGCCAACTGCCTCTGAACATCCGTTTACCAGCAGCAGTGTACATGAGGCCTTATGAGGACCTCCAAGGCCAAAGATAGCTGACATCCTTTAATATGTAGTGGATTGAGAGGCATGGGTGCAAAGATGGTGAAAGTCATTGGGCGCCAGACACTTCTTGGATGTAAAAGAGGCTTTATTTCTTTTGACAGTCCTTTTTGTATTTTGGGGGGAAAGAGGGTTAGGGCCAGGGCACCCTGAAGTAGTTGTAGATTCAATTGGCAGACTCCAAGACTTCTATAGGATGACAGCCATGCAGGGAAAGGCCCCAGCAAGGCGCCACATCTGCACATGCAGGAATCCTGTCTCCTATGGCAACAGTCTTTAACAGTTCCTAACACAAACGTAACAGTTCCTTCAGCTTCACTACAACTGCCTCTTGTAGTTCTTCAACACTGAGCTCCCGGTCTCTCACTAGACCCACTGATTCACTGACTCTGAATCCCTTGAGCTCCTCCAATCTTTGCAGTGGTATCTCCCTCAAGTGTCACCCACGCTTCCCTGCTGGGTCCCTAGCTTGGCACTCCAGATACTCCTCAAGCTTCAGCCACGCTGACCGACTCGGTCACTGGTTTGACACACAACGCTTGCTCTGCAAGCTTCACCTCCGCTGATTGGGTTCCTGACTTGATCACCGCCTGAAGTTTCTAGATTCTCCACCGTGCCTGTTCGGTGAGAATACTTCTTCAGTAATTGCTTCAGTTACTCACTGTGGTCCCTGGTAAAGGTGGCTAGTCCCTTAGTGGTGACAGCTCCCCTTCTACCTCCAACCATGACAGGTTCTCTGGCCTAGCAGAACCGTCATTTTTGGTTGGATTGCAAGCCACAATCCCAACCCTGCACTGCTCTCTTACTTCTGGATAGGCCCTCACACAGCCTGGCAGCCAGATGCCTCTCGGATAGGCCCAATCTCTGGCCTAGCAGCCCGGGGCGTACAACACACGTCCACCCAGACAGCCGTCCAGGTGGCACAGAACCCAGATCACCTGACTCCACCCAAATATATAGGTGCTCCCAGCAGGCCAAGGGATTCAAGAAAACTCCTGCCCATTATCTGGGATACCCCATTTACCCATTACCTGATCCAGGGTTGCCCTTCTCATATCTAGTACCGCCTGGTACCCAGCCACCTAGTGGTAGAAGAGACAAGTACAATAAGGCCAAACTTACAAATGCCTAAACTACAGGGTGCTAGATCCATAACAGTCTGAAATAAATATCCTGTATTAAATACTTATAGTTTAGTGACTGCTCGGTCTACTGTATATCTAGACATATAGGCTTGCAAGGAAAACAGTCTGGGCAGCCAGTGCTTTCCAGGTGAATTCACGTGATAAAGGAAGTAGGCATCAATCATATCTCTCTAGTAATAATCCCTCCCAAATCTTAAAGCTGAAAGTGTTTATTAACCTTTACATATACCTAGTGAAGTGACTGGCCTCAGGGGATACACAGAAATGAAACAATTCCTCTTGAATACATTGTATCTGTTTATCTGCAGTCTTCTCTTCTCTACTCTACAGCCTCATAAAGCACACAATTTACACAGAATCTCTGGGCTCCAGCAGGCAGAGGAGAGGAGAGCTGGGTGTAATCCGAGACCTGAGTGGACGGAAAGGACACCCCCCTCTAGACAGATCATATGGAAACATGCACAGCTGAGGTTGTCAATCACAGGCTGTGTGCTAGGGGAAAGGGGCAGGGGGTGATGGGGCCATCCCCTGGGATTCTGTGGTGTCAGGATAAACTGTCATAAGTGACTCATAGCAGAGAGGAGATAGCAGATGGGAACCATACTAGGTGCATTGGAGTGAGCTAGTACACACTATAGAGGGATATACTTAGTTCATTTTTCATTTCATTGAACTCCATAAAATACCAATGAATTAAGTTAACTCTTTGTCCAAAGATCTTTTTGTCCAAAGATATACCCATTCAGTTTAAAATAGATGGCAGGATCACTGGGTATAAATAAAGGAAAAAAACTTTAAAAAGAAAATGGATAGCATTTAAGGACTGGTAGGTTGCAATATATTACATTTAGTCCTGTGTTTAAATGCACTTTCAAGTATATCTAAAGTCAAAACTTATTTTCAGGTTTCGATACAGGAAGGAGGATTAAGAGAGATTCACACTTCTAATTGTCCTAGTGACCTTTTCCACCAGGACAGACAGCAATGAGAAATCCAAAGTTTTACAGTTGTCATCAGACAACTCATACTTTAGAGCAGGGTTTCTCAACCAGGGTTCCATGTAACCATAGGGTCCTTAGTCCCGAGGGGTTCTGCCACAATCCACCATGGCAATGCATTTATTTTTGCTTAATGGTAGCTTCAGTGCACAGACACATGGGCTTGCAGAGTACCTCTTGGCAGACTGATATCAGACCCACAGTACGCTTAAGAGCTTCGGTTACTGATGTCACCAAAGAGAACACCGCAGGATAAGAGAAGGGGTCTTCACAGAGCCAGCAGCTTGGGATGAAATGACTCCAGTCTATTACCCAAGATATGTACTAAAACCCTTTTGGCCGTATTTGGCAACCATTCAATCTTAAAGTAGAACTATATCGAAAAATGTTCTTTCATTTTGGATAGAGCAAGGAAGGGTTATAACCATCTGTGTCCCATTGTGGAGATTTTCCTTCCCTGATTATCCCATAACCAAACAGGATGTGAATCGAAATCTCTGCAAATTAAGGGAATCCCTTGGGGACCCCCAGGTCAACAGAACTAGTGTCCCCATTGGAAGATTTCCCCTTTAATACTGTAGCTTGAAACACATGTACAGAGAGGTAACACTCAGGGACAACCCCTCCTTTTGCATTAAGGGCGGGGTAAACTGTCTAATAACAATAGACACATAGGTCAGGTATATTCAAACTTCTCATCAGTAAACAGTCTTATCAGCAGGGAGGGGCTTCTGGAGGAATCCCCCCCCCCAACCACATAGACATACGTCCCATAATATACTTTTCTCCCAAGGCAGACACAATAGAACAATGGAATACAACCACACCCCAAACGACCCAGCAAAGAGGACACAATAAAACGAGACACTATACAATATATATATGTATTTACAACATTCCAGTGTGGTTGTACAGTGAGTCAAATTAGTACAGATCAGACTGGATTTCATCCGTCACCCTGTGCCCCTATTAGAGACACAGGGTGACTTAGACATAGGAGGTGCATGGGGAGCTGAACCAAGGGTTTCCCAACCTCCCCAAGGGATTCTGGGCCCTCTGCCCAAAGTGACTCCCGTCACACCTCTCCCCTTTCGTCAGCAGACTAACACAGGAGGAGACCCCAGACGGGTTGACTCCGAAGTTAGTCAGTAGTTCCAGTCCCCCAATGCCGGTATCCACACAGTACCCCAAATAAATTGTCCCAAACATAGCATTACTCACCCAACCAACCTCTGCCTCTCTCAGAGAACATACCCGCCGCTGGGGAGAAGTGCGGACTGGCCCTTCTTCCTGAAATCCTTTCAGCCCCTGGAGAAAAGACAGGGTGGCTGGGCTCACTTCATCATGCTGTTGGGGATCTGGGTGGACTGCCCAGCATCCCTGGGGTATACGACCCTGTTGCCAGCCCTTCTGCTGGGTTGCTGGCATCATTCTGGGGTGCCATCTGCTGCTGGGAAGGGAAGCTGGCTGCTTCACCTCCCTTACCCTCATCTGGCTGCTGGGACAACATGTCCCTGGTACTGTCTCCCAGGTGCATGGATCCTTGCTGGGGAGGAAAGACCACCACCTTCTCACCCTTGGCCTCTGGAACTGCCACAAGTGTAGTGCAGAGGTCTTGGACCCTCTGTCCAGTTGTCAGCGGCGCTTCAGCTTCAGAAGTTTCTGGTGACTCCACAGTTGCTGCCTCTTCTCTCCGGGAGGCTGAAGCTGCTGTTGGTGCTGGGCAGAGGTTAACAGAGCTCTGTCCTGTTGGTAGCACTTCTGCTTTGGAGATGCAATCTCCGGAGTTTCCACTGCCGATTCTCTGGCATGCTGCTGAACATGTTCTAGCAGTTTCCTCTATGCCCTTTCCAGATACTGTTCCTTATTCAGCAAATAGTCCAGATCCAGGTTTAAGCTCTGAGACCCCTGCAAGACTGAGCATAACCTCTATATTCTAGCAGGTCCTCAAGGGTAGGTTCCCCTTCATCGCCAAACACAAAACGATCTGTAAGGCTCTCCAACAGCAATCCAGGGCCGCCAAAGTCATATCCCTCCGCAGAGCATTCTGTTGTCTCCCCTAAATATCCCTGCTCTGCATGCCATTTTAGAGCCCGATACCGATTGTCCAGCTCTATCTCCTGCTGGACCATCCTGTCCAACACAGTCACCTATTGCTCCTGGGGCCACTCTCCAAGGAATGCCATACACAACACCCGCTGGTCACTGGCCTGTTGCTCTGGGGTTGGAAAGCACTTGCCCTGTTGCATACCAGCGACCTGGAGGGCTCCAATACAGAGTCCTACCCAAATCTGCTGCCTGAGCTCCAGGTATTCATCCTCAGACACAGTCCTGGAGTATGATGAAACGACGATCCGCAGCAGCCCCGGGAACTCTGATGCCAGATCCATATCTCTATTGGGGTAACCAAAGTCTGCTATCCCGGTCTTGGATCCCAGTGAAGGTTTGGATGTCCCAGACTTCAGGAAGCATCCCACTGCTTGCCGCCAATGTAACAAAATGTCCCACACTCTGCTTGAGTGCTTTCGTCATATACCGCTTCCTCCCAGTCTGAATATAGATATCAGATATTGCAAACCGCTGACAACCAATAACAAGGCAGTACTCGTTTGGTTGCTCAACATGAACTGATTATTGAAACACATGTACAGAGAGGTAACATTCAGAGACAACCCCTCCCCCTCCCTTTGCAGGGTAAACTGTCCAATAACAAAAGACACACATGTCAGGTGTATTCAAACTTCTCATCAGTAAACAATCTTATCAGCAGGGAGGGGCTGCTGGAGGAATTCCCCCCTTCACATAGACATACATCCCATAATATACTTTTCTCCCAAGGCAGACAGACACAGTAGAACAATGGAATACAGCCATACCCCAAACGACCCAACAAAGAGTACACAACAAAATGAGACAATGGGAGTTTTTTACGAAAGGCAAATCCACTTTGCACCACAAGTGCAAACTACAAATGCAAAGTGCACTTGAAATTGCACTGAAAGTGCACTTGGAATGCAGTCGCTGTAAATCTGAGGGGTAGATCTGAAATGAGTGGAAGCTCTGCTGATTTTATCATCCAATCATGTGCAAGCTAAAATGCTGTTTTTTATTTTCCTTGCATGTCCCCCTCAGATCTACAGCAACTGCACTTGCAAGTGCACTTTCAGTGCAATTTCAAGTGCACTTTGCACTTGTAGTTTGCACTTGTAGCGCAAAGTGGAGTTGCCTTTAGTAAATAACCCCCAATGTACAATATATATATATATATATATATATATATATATATATATATATATATATATATATATATATACATACACAACATTCCAGTGTGGTTGTACAGTGAGTACGATTAGTACAGATCAGACTGAATTTTTCGGTCACCCTGTGCCCCTATAAGAGACACAGGGTGACACAGGGTGATTCTGGGTTCCACGAGCCCCCTGCCCAAAGTGACTATCGTCACAAATAATTTTCTGGGGACAACGCAAAATTTAGGATTTTCTTTTACTTTCACTTTCAATGATAATAGTAAACAGGACAAATAGAGAGGATGAATCACCATCATGGGGGCACAGAAAGCAATAAAAGCTGACAGGTATTCTAATCCTTCTCCTCTCTATCCAAAACTAAAAAAAAGTTTTCCCTTTAGTTATATTTTAAAGTGACTGAAGCTTATTTGTTTTATTAACCACTTGCTTACAGGGCACTTAAACCCCCCTCCTATCCAGACCAATTTTCAGCTTTCAGCGCTGACGCACTTTGAATGACAATTGCACGGTCATGCAACACTGAGCTGACCGAGCTTTCTTTTGGTGGTATTTGATCACCTCTGCGGTTTTTATTTTTTGTTAAAAAATGTAAAAAGACTGAATTTAAAAACATTTTTTTTTTTTTTTTTAATATTTTGTTATAAAATTTTAAAAAGGGTAATTTTTCTCCTTCATTGATGTACGCTGATGAGGCGGCACCAATGGGCACTGATAGGTGGCAGTGATGGGCACTGATGGGTGGCAGTGATGGGCACTGATTGGTGGCAATAATGGGCACTGATCTGGTACATTGATCTGCAACACTGCTAGGTGGCACTGATTGGCACCACTGGTGGGCATTGTTAGGTGGCAATGGTGGGCATTGATAGGTGGCACTTGTAGGAATTGATAAGTGGCACTGTGGGCACTGTGATGTGGCAATGTCAGGTGGCACTGGCAGGGGGTACTGGTGGCACAATTGAGGCATTATTGCCTCCTCCTCTTCGGGACCGATGTCCCTTGCTGGTGAGCCGGTGATCGGCTTTTTTTTCTCCTCGCACTGTCAGCGCGAGGAGAAAAAAAACGATCACAGAGCTTTTGTTTTGATCATGTGATCAGCTGTCATTGGCTGACAGCTTATCACATGGTAAGGGGCCGGGACTGGCCCCTTACTTGGATCGGTGATCACCCAAGTCTCAGTGACTTGGTGATCACAGCACGCTCCTCGCGCGCCCTGCAGGGCGCGCGCGGGGCGTGTGCACAGGGGAGGCCGTCATATGACGGCCTCCCGGGAATTCAGGACCGCGCTGTAGCCATCATTCGGCTATAGTGCGGATATCAAGCGGTTAAAATGCAGTGCTACTCCACAGGAGCTGCTGGTAATTGGCCTATTTCCCCCACTCACAGCATGCACAGCCAGGCACACAACATTTTCGGTATTATTCCACTGGCTAGTTTATTTTTTAGATTTTTTTATTGAACAGGAACTTGGATAGGGATGGGAGAACCTGAAATGTAGAACCTGAGGACTGCTAGGATTCTGGCTGCTTGGAACAAATTGCAAGCTGTATTGCACAACTTTAGGCTGCACTGTACTTTCTCCTGGTTATATAGTACATCTCCTGGCTGTCTTGCACTGCCCCTGGCAACAACAAGCACTTTTACAGTATGACACGCTCCTGGATGTCTTGCACAACACCTTGCTGCAACAAGCACTGGCTTGTAAGATGAAAACCCCTGAAAATCCCTGATGAAGTCACGTGACCGTGATGTAACGCGTAGGGCGTGAGTGGAGGCATACTGGAAGTGGCGCAATTGTGGAATCAGCTCGGAGCTCGTGGATATACCCTGTTACTTGGCTTTTTAATGTGAGTGCACTGTATGATGTTATGATTTTAATAAATTCATTTTAGGTTACTACACTTCGAGATCGCTCTTCTTCCTTTATATATACCCCTTTGAGAGGACATTAGAGGGAACCCCCTGGGAGAAAGCAGAGACACAACATATGTGAGAGCAGATCATCGGAAACAACTATAGAGGAGCCCAAGAAGTGACTACACGCCAGTACACTGTCCAAGGAACCATAGGCTATGCTGATTTAATACTTACCTGAGGTGAGAGGCTAGAGAGCACAGAGGTGATGTGGAAGCAAGATTGTCACCTATATTATGAATAATCACCACTAAGGGTGTAGGGATATTGTGCACTACCTCACAAAAAGGACTTTTTATATAAGGACTTGTATCAATGGACATGCACCATTATATTGTTGTTTAGGTTTGTGTGTTAGGTGTCCAGCCATGAGACACAAGTTATTATTTATGCACTAGAATCACTTTTATTACATGTTTTGGATCATTATTTATATTGCATGTTTATATACCTATTTTCTATTGCTGCTGATTCAACACAGTGTGGCGATCGCTGGATGACTAGGGACATCACAGAGTGATTACTTTTAGCCTTGAGGTTACACCCAGTAACATTCAATTGGTTTATGCACTGAAGTCACTTTATATTTATATTTATTTTGATGGTTATTAGGAGTGATTAACTAGGTTTACCTACCACAAGAGTTCACGTCACATATTGGTTAGATTGAGTTAACTGTCAGCGCCTCACTACTCTCTAACAATTTATTTATGAATAGTCAAGGATAAGCTATTTAAGTGAAGGCGGCAGGCTTGCTATACATTTTTTACCCCACACACAGAGTGGTAGCACGAGAGTAACACAAAACAAATATCAGTTATGCTTGTCTGCCTCCTCCCTCCCCCTCTTTAAATTCTGGCACCTTACATTTTTTTGGGGGGAGCGGGTACCAGGTTTTGAATACCTGCTCTCAATTTTGCGATTTGAGCGGAAGTTCGCCCTACCTTCCTCTACAGCCATCTGGGACATGTCACAGGTCCCCAGAAGTCGGTGGAACCATTCACAAAGTGCAGCACAATTTTAGTAAACATAAACTGCTAAATACCTTTTCTCATCAGCAGTATATAGCAATCTTGTTATTTTTATCAGTTCCTGGTTGTAGGAGGAGTTTTCATACCACACTAGCTGTCCTATGAGGTTGCAGGGCTCCTGACCCTCTGTCTGGACATGTCTGGACAGTGCTGATTGGCCCTGTGCTGATCACATGCACTCTCCCCAGAAAAAAAAACCTCTCTAGCAATCCACACCAAACTGAGCATGTGCAGCCTGACTCCAAAGGTTCTGTCTTATCCAGACTTGTCCAGGGGGACAGTGAAGGGAGCAGTGTATCTGTGCATACAGGATCAAGCAGCCTTTTAACACATTGCATTCCACAGTGAGTGTAACAAGCATGCTTTATTGCATATACAGACTGATTTTACTGCTGTGGGTTTACTAACACTTTAAGTGGCCCTCGCTCTCCAAAAGGTTGGGCACCCCTGCTTTAGAACCACTATAACTTTCCTGTAGAATGCCTGTTTTTTTTTTTTCTTCTGTATATTCATTTTCAACTGTGAAATGTTTTGACATATCGAATTAAGTTTAATGTCAGCAGAAACATAATTCTCTTTTCACAGCATATGTCTTACAGCTTGATTTCTACTTTAGTACAAAAACTGACAGCATAAGTATTTCTCGGGATTAAA
Source organism: Aquarana catesbeiana (assembly GCF_042186555.1). NCBI lineage: Eukaryota > Metazoa > Chordata > Amphibia > Anura > Ranidae > Aquarana > Aquarana catesbeiana. The sequence continues at coordinate 633,469,991 of NC_133326.1, forward strand.
AGGGTAATAAAAAAAACACTGTTTGCAATAAATAATAAAATGTTTCTGCTGGTAGAACACAACTACCATGCAATCATTTTTATTCTGAGTATTCATTTGAATAAAACCAGCTTTCTGCTTGAAAGAGTTGTGATGAAGAATATGTAAAATGAATGTCATTTACACGTGGCCATCAAATCTACTCTTTATTTTAGGTTTATGTTTACAACTGTTTGAAACGCCTCTCAGTGACAGGTTGTCTGTAGCCATCAATCTGGGACTCCAGATTTCAGGGTAGAGACAAGACAAGGCAACATGAAAAGTGTTTTTATTGGATTGAGTCTATGCTAGACTGCCTTTGAGTTCGATGGTTGCTTTTGGTACTTGTGTACAAGAAAAAGGGAAAATAACAGAACACACACTAAATACTAATGCAGAATAAGTTTATCACTGAACAACAATGGAAAGTTAGTTTTTTGCACTGAGCACAATTACAAAGGGGTACAATGTATTATGTATTATTTTATTTATTGCTAAACTACTAGGGTTGGCACAGTCCGGGTTATGAATTGTGTGTCTGGGTTTCATACCACCTGAAACCCGGACACAATATTCAGAAAGGACTGAGGCTTCCCAAGTAACCAAGTACCACAACCGCTGAGTGCATAGGTGTGCACACAGGCCCCACCCCCATACATGGACAGGAGAGAAGAGAGGGCTTGATCTGCTCCTCCTCGTCCCGTCCCTATCCCTCTATCTGCCCACCCACACTCCAATCTCTGGTGTGCTGTGCCTCAGGAAAGGGATGTGTGAGCTGGAAGTTTGCTGGTCAGCAACTGGCAAATACATTGTGGATGAAAGGTGTCGATGCCTGAACCTCCATCCTCAGGTGCGTGAGCTCACCATCCAATGTCTGTGACTGAAATCTCCGCCCTCCTTCCCTTTACTCTCCTGCCTTTAAGTGAGTGAGTACACTAAGGTAAGGGGGACTCAGCTGTAAGGGGGAACTCTGATGTAAGGGGGGCTTTGGGAACCCTAATTTAAGGGGGAAAGCTGGGAATTCTGATGTAAGTGAGAGGTTTAGTGAGCAGAAACCCTCTTACATCAGTGTTTCCCTTTACAGTCCACAGCGTCCCCCCTTAAAAATAATATTTTTCCAAGTGTTCAGCTTGAAGAAAAGGTGGCAACCCTAATACCTACACACAGGGCTTTTTTTCTCAGAGAAAAGGTGCAGGAACTCAACCATGCCCACCACACACACATACCTGGCAAATGGCATCAAATAGTAGCTCTTCCCTCTGCATACAACCCCTCCCTCCACTGACCTCATCTCCCACCCCCTCCTTAAAAGCTCCACCCTCTGTCATATGTCTTACCTTTGTTGCAATATTAAGCTGAAGCACCTACACAGCTGTAGTACCTCCCAGCATACTATATTATACTACAGTCACTTGCAAGGGAGATCATGCAGTAGGAGCATCAACAATTGGTCACCAGGGAAAAAATGAAGACCACCTAAGGTGCACCTGTTCTGTATCTCCCTTGTTCCTGTCCGGCACTCAGTGGGATCTGCGCAGGAGATCTGACCTGTGGGAGCTACTGGGAGATAAGCTATCACTTGTAAATGCAGAAGCTGGACTTCAGTGTTACCAAGTGATAGTGGTGAGCAGGGAGCAGAAGACCTGAGCCAGAGGTGGTGGAACTGAGTTCCCCCTAGTTCCTACTGAAAAAAAGCCCTGCCTACACATATATATTATATCTGCAGTGCACTGTTCACACTTACGTTCCAGCTCCCCTCTTCCTTCAGCACTGTATTTAATTACATGAGGAGCTGGGACTTAGAGATTTAAAAAATTAACTCAGGGAACCCCTGAAATAATTTTTTGAAGATTTCCTCCAGGCATAAAATGTTGGGAGGTATATTCATTCACTTCCTCTTGTGTATCCAGGGCAGATCCCTATTTGGACACACATAGCAAAAAAGAAAACAACTGATGGGATTGTAACCACTCCCTACTTTAGACATGCTATAATATAATTACAGATTGTTAAGGACCAAATCTTTAAAGCTTAATAGTAAATGGATATGTTGTGCTAACTCTAAGCAAGTACCTGCAGTGGCTGCAATCCTAGTGCTTATTTTACAGTACATCTGCAATGAAAATGTGAAGCACCGTCTCACTCTCCATGGATACAATATGTCCACCCCTCATTGCCAGTAGCAAATTACTCTTCCCTGTATATACTGAGCGACAGGGACCCTACTTAGGTGGCCCTGATGCCCTCCCCTTTCCCCCTGTCTCCCCAATATCCACTTTCTTTACTCTCTTCTTCGCCTATTCTTCTTTCCACCTACTACATCTTAAACCTTTCTCTAATGTTATATAAAGGCAGAATCCTCTGTTGACTTGACCCTTCCTCTTTTTCTAAATGGATTATGTACCCTATTGGACCCATTTTCACACTCTGACCAGTTTCCTATCAGTTCCCACATCCCTTTCTCAATCACTGTAGGCCACTACTGTCATGTTGTTTCCTTGTTATTGCAGTCTGGGCAACTAATTGTGCATTGGCATTAACTTCCAAACACTCCAAGACAATGAAAAGTCCATCAGCTTTGTTTTTCTGGATTTTATTGAAGGATTATAACTTGGATGGGGTTAAGGAATTCATGGGATACCCAGAAAACATTCTTGCATGATTGGGACAATTTAGACACTGTTCTTCTGCACAACACTTGCTGCAGACTATCTCTCCTTCTCCCTCCAGCACAGTTCTTCAGGTGCAGCAACCAATGGTTAGACCTGACACTGGTTTCAGCCAGGACTTAGCAGGGTGCCTTATTACAGGCAGGGACCACGGGCCCCTATGGTGTAGCAAAGAAAGTTCTGGTGCTAGCTGCCCTCTTTGGTGGACTACAAATCCCAGTCAGCCCTTTGCAGACCCTGACAGCCCTCCTTGCTGCAGTGGCCCGACGTCACTGCCAGTAACATCACAGTCTCTCCCGCTGGCTCTACGTCCATCTTAGACTGTACACTCCCAGTCCGCTCCGGCATGCCTCTCCCAGCTCTCATGAATATGCCTGTCACTCACCAACACCTGGTGGATCCCTCCTGGAGACTTGCCCAGCAGTATTCCCCACTGCCCTCTCTTGCTCCTGTTCAGGACACCCTTGGGTTGTATGGTGTTCCCATTCAGCTTCGAGCCCCTGGTCCAAGGTCATCCCCCCAAAGTCAGGGGCTTCCTCCATGGCCCCGACAGCCTAATACTACATCTCCAGTTCTTCCACCCAAACAACTCCTCCCCAGCTGGGCTGACTCTCAGTATTGCCCCTTGCCAATCCAAGTTGGGGATTGGTCAGGGCTCCTTAGAACACCCCAGACAGCTCCACCCTTATTCCCCACCTTCCTTCCTGAAGCCTCTATAAGCAGAAGGGAGGTAATTGAAAGGTGAGACTAACTGTGGGTCACCAGCCTACTCTAGGCCACTCCCAGCCCAGAGATCAAAAACAAACAGGCCTAGCTTGTGGCTAGGCCTGCCTAAATTTCCCTGTACTAGAGAAAAATCTACCTCTAGCACCTACCTAAGTTAGAGGGTGCTACAGTTATATCTGCATACTTTTCTCTGTATGGTTGTCTATATTCTGAACACATTCAGCACAATGGCTAAGTGGTTAGCACTTCTGCCTGGCAGTGCTAAGATTGTCAGTTTGAATCCCAACCATGCCACTACCTGCCTGGGGTTTGCATGTTCTCCTTGTGCCTATGTGAGTTTCTTCCCACACTCCAAAGACATGCTGGTAGATAAATTGGTCCTAGTATATGAATGTGAGATTGGGACCTTAGATTGTAAACTCCTTGAATGTCAGGGACTGATGTAAATATGTAATATACTGTATATATGTGAAGCCCTATGTAAATTGATGGTGCTATATAAGTACCTGTAGTAGTAAATCCATTAAAAAAAAAAATTATTTGAAGAAGCACTGAGGTCAGTGTGAAACGCACGCATCACCTCCTGGGTTCGGACACTCTGTCTTTGTTGGCTGTCATTTGCTATTTTTGGAATAAAATTGTTTGAACGTTCCTTTAGTGTGCTGTTCTTTTCTTCCTATTGATCATCGGTGGTGGGCCGTGGCTTGCACCCAACGCATTCGAATTGTAGTGATTGCTTGCCTGGAGCAGCGTCTTCCTTATTTGAATCTACCGGCAAAACTGCACCAAAAATGTTTCTAGGACATACATCTGATCTCCAAGGAAGCTAGAGCAATACATGTCTGTACAACTGGCTGGCTGCTGGGAGAAGGGGTAGTTTGGGCAGACTCAAGGATATCTAGGTTTATGTGAATCATCCTGACCCAGGTCAAATCTTTCTATAATGGCCAATATGCATACAGTGTGCAGATATCAAACTCACAGTTTTACTTGTACCGACCTTTAGCTGATTGAGGTAGAAGGCCACTGGAGGGTCCAAGTTTTCTGTATTGGGATTGGTGATGGCTCCACTTATTATGGGGGAATTGATCTTCTCTGTATTTTCATGGTCACTTTCTCCTATTTCTCCAAGTCCTTTATAGGTGATTAGGATTGCTCCATCTCAATAAAAAATAAGTACATGCAATAAAGACAGGGAACTACAGTCTGTACACTAAGACAACCACTACCAGGGCATGCCTATATAAAGCTGTACTCACCAGTATTTCCAGGCACATGTGTGCATGGCACCCTCATGGTGTTGTCCACAACAGTCAGAATTATAGAAGGGGCTCCTTTACCACACAGATCCCTGGAAACCTTCATCTGAACCTCTGCAGCAGAGAAAATGGATAATAAAAGAGATTGTATACTCAAATAAAACTGGCAATACATGAATGATGCTAGATGCTACATTACATAACTGACCAAGCAGGCAATATTTTAGCTAGGTACATATTATTTTGACAAATGAGCTTTCTCACCAGCTTCGATCGTAGAGGTAAAAATACTTTAAAGTGGTTGCAAACCCCTACATATACTGTGATGGAGATATTGAATTCCATATTTATAACAATGAGATCCAAGTGAACCATTGCAAGGACTCCAATTAAACTGCCGTGCCCCAGTATGCGGGCATGTATATCCTACACTTCAAAGACATGCTGGTAGGTTAATTGGATCTTGTCTAAATTGTCCCCAGTATGTATGAATGTGAGTTAGGGACCTTAGATTGTAAGCTCCTTTAGGGTAGGGACTGATGTGAATGTACAATGTATATGTAAAGCGCTGCGTAAATTGACGGCGCTATATAAGTACCTGAAATAAATAAATAAATATATATATATATATATATATATATATATATATATATATATATATATATATATATGTATCTATGTGTATCTATGTGTAGGTGTATATATATATGTGGGTATATGTTTTATAGGGCACAGCTAATGTAGTTCTTCCAGTACACTGGTGGGAACCAGGGAAGGTCTCCAGGTTTAATTGAATCAACTCACCAGGGGGCCATTAACATGCTAATGTCGGGACTGTTTGGGCTGGGAGATCAAAGGAGATTGTTCATTAATTCATAGACTGAGAGGCACCAAAAGTTTTACTGTTCCAGCAATGCTAGCATGATGTTTAACTGGACTTGAAATTACAGCCAATCAGAATTTGAGGCAACTGTAAACCAATGAGCAAGTAAGCTTCAAATGTAGCCAACCAGACTTTGAGGTAACTCTGAACCAATAAATGTGTGGCATCTGTTGATTGGTGGAGAATGCATATAAAAGAGGGAGAGAGCTAAAGGTTCTGGCTCTGTGTCCATCCCCAGACCATCTAGACAACATGCTGTCCGCGTAAAGTATACTTGTATCTCGGAGTTGTTTTAGAATATTGTATAGCCTGTGTATGTCCATTGTAACCATTTCTGAGTCCAGCCTAGATTTTCTTTGCAGCCTAAAGCAACACTGTACTTTTGGCATCACTTGAGATATATGATAAATTCTAATCATTCTAGCTTTCTTTTCTGTGTAAATAAATGTAATGGTTTATCTTTTTGCCCTATTATCATTCATTTTTATTCTTATATAGACAAAGGTTTAACCACTTATTGTTGTATCGTTAATCGTTTAAGTGAGGTATAAACATTTCCAAAACAATACCCAGTGAAGTGACTAGCCTCAGGTGATACACAGAGATAAAACAAATTCTCCTACATACGATGTGCCTGTTTATTTGTCTTCTCTTCTCTACAACTGTTTAAAGTGCAGAATTTTACAGCTTATCTGAGCTTTCAGAAAGCAGGGGGCAACTCTGCAGAGCTCAGTGAGAGCTGTTTGGAGACAAGGGACACCCCCCCACTTCCCTCCTTCACACATCACATGATCAGAGCTGGGGCTGTCAATCATAGGCTGTGTGCTGGAGTTCCCTCTACTGTCACCTTTTTATCTCTTGGTGTCGGGAAAGCTTGTCAGAAGTGACTCATACAGACAGCAAAGGAACGAAGTGGTAGACAGAAATAACACTTAGTGCTCTAGATTGAGACAGAGTTTCTCAACCAGGGTTCCTCCAGAGGTTGCTAGGGGTTCCTTGAGCAATGAGCAATTTTCTGCCTTACAGATAAGTTCCCACTGACACCATTGATCTTTTTCACTATCTGTAAGTGGGTAATTCTTCCCAATGACTACAAGTGTAAGGAGCATTCTTCCCACTGACCATCACACTAATGTATCATGAGTTGTAGATATAATCATTTTTAGCAGGGGTTCCTTGAGACTGAAAAGTTTTTTCAAGGGTTCCTCTGTGTTGAAACGGTTGAGAAAGGCTGCTATAAAGGGATTTGCTTGGTTCATATTTCGTGTCTGAGGTTTACAACCACTTTAAGCTGACCGTGGAGCTGGCAGGTATAGGATATGGAGCTGACTGACCATAGGCAAGTGGGAACAAAGACAGAACAGGAGCTGATTGAGGACCACTAGTCAAGAAATAGACAGAAGTCTATTTAGACAATAGTCAAGGCAAAGTGGCATCTGAGCATGTATTTGGGAAGGTGGGGGAGGAGCCAGAATAGTAACTAGTTGTGCACCTGGGAGGCAATATTTAGGCAGAGTAAAAGTTGATCATGATGAGGGTGGAAGGCAGAGAGGAGTAACAGCTTCACATGGAACATTGTGAGAGGCAGAAAAAGGGGAACAAAGATACAGTGAAAGATGACAGAAATCAGAGGATCATGGATGGGAGAACAGAGGAGAGGTAGAGGTTGAGTTGACCATGAACATGGGGAAGAGAAAGCAAGGCCACATAGAGAAAAAGATCATGCATTGGAGGAAGATAGAGAACAAAGTGAGATATACTAGTGTTTGTTCCACTGGGAGTGAAAACACTGGTCATAGATTGGAGTGGGGTGGGACTTCGTGGACAGGGCTAACCATCTGCAGGACATATTTATGAAAATACAAATCAAATTGAATATATTCTTGGGAGCTTGTCTCCAAATTGGCAGCCTGGGACCCGTGATGACAGTGTCCAAAAACAATATACTACAGAAAGGATTGCATTGTGGAGAACAAGGGGCTCAGAATACCAGATGCACTGGAACACAAAAACAATGACAGGAAAACAGCCAGAGGGCTGCCTGAAGGGAGGGAGAGGAGTCATTTCTCTGGCTCCTTCACTTGTGAGTGTAAATTTCAGGTTATGCTACTGAGCCCTGTAAACAAATTACTTCTTTAACAGAACAGATAAGTAGAGCTTGGACACCTGAAAAGGAGGAAAAAAGCTCCACCTCCTGGATGAATATGAAAATACAACATTTTCATATGCAATATTTTTATTAACACTAGAGAAAAAAATATATTTTAGCCCTGACCAGAACAAAAACATGTACGCAAACCCACTAAATATTCCCCTTAATGTTAAATAGAGATTTTAAAACATTCTTTACAGAATGGATTATTATTACAACTTCAAATTTTCACACTCAATTCCAAAAAACTCTCTGAAATGACAATGAAAAATGTAAACTTGATTCTTTCAGTTCATCTCCAACTCAGCAACTAGTAATTCAAACTAGTAATTCAAACCTTGGAAGTAATTCTACCTGCCCACTTACCTAGCTCTGGCGTGCTGATGTTACGGTTCTGTAGATCTTTAGAGAACTTTTCCAACAGTGAGTTCTGAACACTATTGACTATGGAAGTGACAGCTAAACGTTGCTCTGAGGTGCTCAAGTTGGTTAAGGCAACATGATTGAGAACACTATTTAATTCCTGGACCACTTGCTATAAAAATAAAAGACAAAGTATGAAAGACATTCAGAATAAGTACTTTTTTTCCATCACCTGGACACCCCCCAGAAGAGAGACCAAAAGATGCTAAAAGTCCTGGATGGATAGTGTCACCTTATATAAAATATATTTTCTCATTTTATTTATTTGTTAAAATTTACTGCTGAAGCATGAGATGAGCACAGAACCACTCACTTAGCTGGGAGACATAAATACAACTAAAGCCATAATTTTACTTAGCACTGCATCTTAGGTCTGTCCTGTCCACACCTGTCCTCATTAGTGACCTTTAAAGTGAGACCACAGCTTCAAGCCCATGCCTGATCAACAAGTTTTGTCTATTTGCTCATGCCCTGGACAGAGGTCTGTCTTGAATTCTGTCTGGCTTGCCTTCAGTCATTTCCTGTATATTGTTTGGACTGTGTTTACACTCAGCTAGTCTGAGCTATTTCTAATCATCAGTCTTTTACATATGCTCTTGTGTATTTCCAGTCCATTTACCCATCTAGAACATTGACAATTGTTTGTCCACACCTGGCCTGGCCATCAACTGCCACTCTCTTTAATTTTCTCTGACCATCAGTCTAAGGACTTACAATGCTCTGCCATCTGTCCTGTTTTCTGTTGCCTCTGGCAACACAGAGGTCCTAACAAACTCCATTATAAGTGATCGATCTCTGCTAAGTGCCTTAAATGTTCATACAACCAGTAATGAAAATCTCTTCTTGAAGAATTATTGAAGCCATGTGCCCATTCTGGACCTAGGATTCAGGGTACTCCACAATGACACAGGAATTAGTCTGAACCAGGGCTTTTTTTCACGGGGAACTTGGTGGAACTCAGTTCCACCACCTCTGGCTCAGACCCTTTAGTGCCTGCTCACCACAATCACTTGTAAACACAGAAGTCTGGTTTCTGTGTTTACAAGTGACAGCTCTGCACTCTGTATGTAATGCAATCCTGGTATTTAATGCCCCTTTAAGACCCTCCTACTGTTTTCGTGAAATTTGACTGAACACACCCACTATGTGATGTGATTTGGAAGGTGTGTGTGTGGGATGAGTGGTTTTGTGGGGCCGTGGTTAAGTTCCAGCACCTATTGTTTGAGAAAAAAAAGCCCTGGTCTGAACAATTATGAAAGTTAGAAAATAATAATGTTTAAGCTGCAATTCAATTTCAATTCAAAGTAAATCTGTCTTGAGGAAAATACAGGGGCTGCTTTTGCTGTTCTCTTTCTCAAAATGCAAGTAACCAGCTTGACCTGCTAAAGTTAATACTTTGAGACCCTGATCAGGGACAAGTATGCATGTAAGTTTACGGAAAAGTCAGTAAGAAAAGTTCTATATCGAAATACTTGTTTCCAGTAAGCAATTAAAAGTACTGAAGCAAAAGCATCTAGTAAGCATTTTCAGACGGAGAGCCCCTGTTTTTCTTTCCTCGCAGGTTTAATACTTTAGTGACTGTATAGGATATGCTCTGAAGAAGCTTGCCAAAGCGAAACATGTAAGCATCAGGTTCATGTAGTAGCCGTAAGAAGGATAGCGGGACCACCGACTGTCTACACAGCCATATACAGCTTCCTTTTTCCCTTCCCTCTGCTCCTCCAATCCCTCTGCCCTCCTAAACTCCACTTGGAGACCGGACACTGTAGCAACAAACAGCGGAAATACAGCACTACAGAGAGAAGTATATCTCCCAGAATGGTGGACTCTCACATCCATTAAGTGTGGATTCCCTGCAGCGGCGGTGACGGAAAACAGCTGATCACAGCGATCCTGTCTAGATGCCAACAGAGGGAATTATCTAACAAGCATAAGAGACGGTGAGAAGTATCAAATTCCTCATTTGCGGTTTATATGTATTTTGTTATAAGCAACTAAATCAACTCTATGCTACACTCCACACAGATAATATGTGTCATTGAGCAACCTATATTTTACAAAACGAAAGCTGTTTCTGCAACAGGATGTTTAAGAGGGATTAAAAGAGGAACATTCCACATTGCTACAATATTACTAAACATCCCTATTTTCAAATACTAAGGACAAGTATCACCTTGAATAATCAACATGGACTGTACTAGTCTACACAACAACTACCCATACTTGTCTTTCCAGGTATCCCAGGATATTTAGATCAGCAATCACATTTGATCAATCGATCGACTGTGATTGGTGCATATATGTGCATGTGAGAATGAGGTATGCAAGGTGAATATGTTTAATGGTGGCCACCGCTATTCCTCTTCAGACATTAGGTCTTTTTAATATGGTTTGGATTTAGAGGTATTTTGTTTTGTACGTTTATATTTTTGTACTGATACACTTTGTGAACTCATTAGTTTACTTGGTAAGATCTGTTACTAGGATAATCAATAAATTGATTAATGGCTATATAACCGGTCTGTCCTCTTTGAAGAATTGCTGCTGTGTGCTATACACAATCTGTTTTCTCTAGATTATAATTAATTCAGAGGACAATTAAAATTTGGGGGTCTCCAATAAGAATTCAGTTTTGGAAACACCCCAAACATACGGTGGAACTGGGTGAATCTCAGAAAGGCGGGACTGCAATACGGTCAATCTGTGCCTAATTGAGAACACCAGGTGCTATTAAGAAAAAATTGCAAACCCTCTCCATTCTTTGTTTTCTATTGATGTATAGGATATGTGCAGCTACATAACAAAACGATCAAAACAGCTCTTTTGTTACCTCCACGGAAATGTTGGTCTTAGTGGTTTGACAAGATTGTTCCTGAATGCGAGCATTCTCCCTCAACAAAGAGCAAAATGCATCCTGTAGTAAAAGAGACAATATGGCATTTACATTGATGCACAGTAAGACGTTTTCAGTCTACTTGCGGAAAGAAATTATCATTGGCTCTTATGGCCATTAGATTTCTTTTTGTGCTGTATTTTTCAGTTAAAGTCCATCCCAGGGCAAATTTTCTGCACATCCATTCCACTTCCAATTATTCACAATTAAAAAAAAAAGGACACTTTACTCACCCAGATATGTCATCATGTGACACCCTCAGTCATCCAGGAGCAAAGACTGAAGATTCACCAGTGGATCAAAGGCCACCACCAACTGGTCTTTTCATCATGCTGCCGCTAGAGTCTCCAGGACCTTGTGAGAACCCTACAGTTGGACCCAACTGGAAGTGACCACGTCACAAAGCAATGATGTGGGCAACCAAAGAAGACTTGGTACAGAGCCTATCACATGACCATAAATTCAGTTAAGTATTTGGGCCATTTAGATTGTGGGGTTTTTAATTAATGGGGCACGTTTGGTGGGAAACATCCCTGGCCAAAATTTTGCTTTATTTATATTCTTTAGACATAGTCATCAGAGTGGTAGACATAGTCATCAGAGGGTTCCTGTACATGACCTTGTAAATACTTCACTGATGGACCCAAGTGGGAGTGTCCATGTCACTAAGCAGCGACTTGGGCACCAGCAGAAAACAGAAGACTTGTGACGAGACCTGTCACATGACCATGATTTCAGGTGAGTATTTGCGCCATTTAGAGCAGCAGTCCCAAATTTTTCTAAACAAAGGGTCAGTTTACTGTCCTTCAAACTTTAGGGGGCTGGACTGTGAAAAGTGGAATTAGAAAATGCCTCAGCATCAGTGGGAGTAAACAATGTCCCATCATCAGTATTAGTGGGCGTGAAAGTACTCTATTGTTGGTATCAGTGGGAGGAATAATGCTCCATTGTTAGTGTCAGTGCAAGGAAAATGCCCCACTGCTTATGTAGTGCACCCCCTAAGAAGTCGCAAATAGAATGGAATCCCCCACCCTGTACAGAAAGGCACACCGTGTCTTCACAAGTAAACTGCAGTCAGGAAACAGTCCAGTGCTTTGTTTTGTTTTGTTCTATTGAGGGGAAAAAACTTGGATGGGGATAGGGGTATTATGGGATGCCCACTTGCAGAACTCTTTAGGGACAACTTCTATATACAGTCCATATACACACTCCTCAGCTTCCTCCAGCGCATCACTTGCTTGCAGCACAAAAATCAGAGGACCAGCTGGAACACTTAGATGATCTGACAAAAAGGGCTCAGTCAGATAAAGCAAAGGCCCATTACAGGCAGGGACCGTGGGCCCCCTTGGTTGTGTAGCAAAGTCTCAGTGTCCAGCTGTCCTTCTGTGGCTACTGAACCCAGCATCACCTCTTCAAGCACTGCCAGCCCACCTGGCTGCAGCTGCCCCTTTCACTAGCCCTCCTGTCTAATCTTCCACAGTGCTCCCAGACTAACTCTGCAACCATCTCAGACTGTACTCCCTAGTCCTCTCAGGCTGTCTCACTTACCAGTGACCCAGCTGTCTTCTCCCTGGAGATCTCCCAGACATGCACACTGGCTCCTACTGTCCTCACACCTACTTCCATGCATCCAGGAAGGATTCCTCTGTGTGTTGTAGAGGGTCCCTTCAGCACCCAAGCCCATAACCTGAGGTCATCCCGCCTCAGAGTGGGAGGCTACCCTCAAGGGTCTCCGACAGCCTCCTTAGCACTCCACCTCCAGCTTCCACCCAAACTCTCCTCCCTGCTGGGCTGACCCTGAGTAATTATGAGGTGGCCTGCCCCCTGTCAATACGTCTGTTGGAGATTAGTCAATGCCCTCATGAATACTCCAGGCAGTTCCTCCTAACCTCCCTCCCATTCTTCTGGAAATTTCTCACAGGTTCCAGAAGTGGGGGGGGGGGGGGTACTAGAGATGCTGCCTGATGAGTCATACCAGCCTCCCTGGATCACTCACCCTGACCCAGATTCAATCACAGGCTTTGCTGCCAACCAAGCCAAGCATTTTACCTACATGAAAAAAAAACCCTAATACTACCTGCAGTAGACAATAGCTTTATAACAGTGTGAAAATAGCACCTTAAGGACTAGATAAAGGCAAGCAAAGGCTACACCTGGTCCAGAGCCTGCAGTTTGGAGACCACTGAGCTGGAGGGAGAGTTCTGTTTACTGGGGGAAGATACCTGGCCAGTGTTTGGCTTTCTTTTTTTTTTTTTCAATCAGGTAATATTTAATAAAACTTTTTTCCATTTCTTTCCAAAAGAAAAAGAAACATAGGTATGCGAAAACTTGAATCGAAATTGAACATAGTCACAGTGCATTCCAGTTTACAAGCAAGCAAATAGTTGAAGTATAATGACATGCACATTGTAATAATCACATGACCCTGAGAGTAGGGGCTTAAAGGGTAAGGCATAAAAGACTGTCTGGCTCACAACTTTAAAGCCAAAGTATAGACTATATAACACAGAGCAATAGCATACCTCCTAAAAGCAAGGAGACGTTAAGGACAAAGTGTAGGTTGATCAGTAGATGATGACCTTAGAGAGCAAATTTTCTTGGACATCCCCTGTGCTGATAAGTTAATTATTCTCTGCACAAGGTATGAATCACAATAGTTCGCCATTGCATAAGAGTCAGGGGTAGATGATATCCATTTCTGTAAAATGTGTTTTCGGGTTATAAATAGAGTACAAGTCCAAACAATTTTGTGGAATTAAGTCTTATGGGATAATGCCCAGAATGACAAGTTTAGGGTCTAATGGGACATGACAATATCCGAGATCAATAAGCACCCAAAAAATTGAGGGGCAATAACGATAGAGTCAGAGTTTGGCTTTAATCAGATCATATATACTGTTGATCAGCTGACAGATCATTTCTATTTACAAATGAACAAGACAATACTACACCCAGTGGCAGACAAAGTCATTGAAGGGCCCCAGTACATAATGTATTTTTGATTCCCTTATTATATTACTGCTGAAGTACACTTCACCCTATATAGACAGATAAATTGATAGATGCATACTGGCAAAAAGAAGCCTTTTTCATATCCTGAACCCTCTTATTGTCAATTATACAACTAGGGTCTGACATTGAATGCCACCCAGATCCCACCACTCGCTGGGCTCACCAATAGTATAAATGAGCCCTTAGCTAATAGCAGGCCCTTGTGCAGCTGCACAGTCTACACAAATATTCTGTAAACCCGGTGGTGGGATAAGATCATCTAGGGGCCAGGGCGAACATGCCAATTGTGCCCCCCCATCCTCTTCGCTCATCCCCCCTCCCAACACAAATCCCCCAATTCACCACTCCTAGCACACCTCCCTAAAATGACCCTCCTAGAACAATTTTTACACCCTACTGCCACCCAAATTCCCATTCTCAACACAAATCCCCTCCCCCCAATCTCCTTGTGGTGCCCCCCCCACCTCACATGATACCACAGTGCCCAGGGCAGCCGCCCCTCCTTCCCTCTGCTTGTCCTGGCCCTGTTTAAACCCTTTCCACCAAAATCTTTTTGGGAACCAAATTTTTGGGGCTCCTTTTTATATATATATTTTTCTGTAAACATGGACAGAAACAGGTGAGGAGCTCAGATATGTAAAAGTAGAAAGTCAGAGTTTCAAATATATACATATTACAAAAGTGTTTCTGTTTTTTGAGAGAGGATTTAGACAAGAATTTCAGGCAAATCTCAAAGAAATATGCAGTTAAATACATATATATGAGCTGCACTACCTGACAAATGTTTTGAGATACTGTGACTCATATGCAACCTATGCTACTGAGGTAGTTCACAACTCATTGTGGTGGTGGTGGTGGTGGTGGTGGTGGTGGGGGGGGGGGGGGCACTTGGGCCTTCAGTGGTATTGGACCTTTTCCCAGCACTGCTACAGGCTCTGATTATAGAAATTCAGCTCTCCCCAGAACCAGCTCTGCAAAGCAAGAATAGAAGCCAAAGCATCCCAGTACTCCAATATTATATCACAGAATTACTTAGCAGTAATACACACCTGACGCATGGATTGCGCGCATTCCTCCAGCTCCTTGCTATACTGTGGTTCACATCTCTTGTTTTCTGGAAAAATATAAAAGGATACATTTATCCAACACTTTATGATCAAATGTGTGGACATCCCTCTGAGTTATTTCGTTCATTATTGATTCATTATTGATTGAAAGGGTACTGTTAATGTTACAGCATAGAAAAACATTTTAGACCTCCTTGTGGAAGGTTTGGGGAAGGCTGTTACCTGTACCAGCATGACTGTGGAATTTGGTGTGGAGGAACTTGAGTGGTCTTTACAGAGCCCCTAACTCTACTGGGATGAACTTGAATGCCAATGTCTTAGAATGACCTGGAATGCTGACGTCTATTGCACTATGGTGTTTAAAGATTGCAAAATCAGTCACACTTCTGCATAGAAACCAATCAGCTTCCAGGTTTTATTGACAAAGTTTAATTGAACAAGCTGACGTTAGAAGCTGATTGGTTTCTTTGCAGAAATGTGACTCATTTTGCACTCTCTAGCAATGATGGTAATCAAAAGTGATCAAACATGTCTATTCAAATTTAAAAAACTATCAAAATATATGAAGTGAATATAAAATAATACAGTCCACAGCCAAAGAATATATATATTTGCTAAATATATATATATATATATATATATATATATATATATATATATATATATATATATATATATATATATATTAGGTGATACATCATTTAAGAATATAGCTCACAAGATGCTGTTGCCATTCACTCTCATGTCTGGAAAATATCACTTTATTAAATGTTATTGAAGAGCTGCTTGTACAGGCCAATCTCCACCCAGATTCATAGAGACACTCTCCACATGTGGGAATAGAAATTGAGACAGAGCCTCCAATAGTGTAAAAACACCTTAAGGTAATCAGTTTATTAAAAGTAATGCACTAACATTATAAATTATTCAAAATCGCCTGGTTAAAATTCCAAACATGCCAGGTGACTGACTCAGTGTTGCGATTTCCTCATAGCTTCCTTCGTGCACGTGGAGTCACCATCTCTGCGTTGCCGTGTAGCCACATCCTGACGTGTTTCGATACTTCGGACTTCGTCATCCCCTAAGTTAAACATCTAATAAAGCAAGATTTGCCAGACACGAGAGTGAATGGCAACAGCATCTGGTGAGCTTTATTCTTAAGGGAGTGGAATTGGCACACATCACTTGGTGAAGGATTTTTGTGGCTCAACGAGATTTTGTTTCACTATCTTTTCATCACTTTAAATTGGACTGTACTACCATATCGATTTGCATATGTTGGAGCATATATATATATATATTTTGGATATGCCATATGGACACTTCATTATGTATGGGTGTTTTATGTTGATCATTTCACAATGCTAATATTTAGGAGATTTGTAGATTCATTTAGTGCGATACTGTGGAATTATTTGTCTCTCTCTCTTTTTTTTACATTGACATTTGTTTCACCTCATTTGCGTATTTGAGTATTTTTCAAGGTGAGAGTTCCCGTGAACACGGAGGTGTTTAAAGTTGGAAGGACACCATATGGTTTCACATTATTACATATGGATTCATTCATATTAAGGAAGTGGACTTTTTCTATCTATCACGATTGAAGATTATTGATTTATCTCCCAATACAGTATATATATATTTAGCATATATACCAGTATATTCTTTGACTGTGGACTATATCATTTTATATTCACTTCATATATTTTTTTAATTTAAACAGATGTTTCTATATATGTTTGATCACTTTTGATTACCATCATTTTAGTGGAATTTTGACACTTTATAGGCTGCACAACTTCATTTATATAACTTGGTCACTTTACTGTGGGAACATACTAGGCGTTGCACTTTGTATGAACAATTTTATACACAGGTAGCGCGGAGGTATTTTCTGTTGATATTGCACTATGTACTTGAGGGATAATCATCCATTGATATTAAAAACTGAGCCTTCTAAATAAAAAAAGTTCATGAAATGTGTAATCTTCTATAGTGACCCATAAGGTCCTAGTGAACTGCTTGCCTGGCTGTGATGTTTGGGGTATTCGGACAGTTGAAGTTCTCCAATGTGTACTTTGCATTGTTGCTGTTGTTTTACTGGTGTCCACACTTGGTGTAATCTTCGCTGGTGGCCCAGTGCTGGTGGCTGAGGAAAAAAGATTTTAAAGGGGTACCAATTTAACTAACAATACAAAGAATAGTACACAAAGGCTTTCTATTATTTTACATTAGTGCTTGAAAAGGGTTTTAGTGCAAAAAAAATCACATACTGGAATCTTTTTTTTTCTTGGATTATTGAAAAAAAATTGAATTAACCACTCGCCGATCACCCGCCACAGTTATACTGTGGCAAGGTGGATCGGCTGCGCAAATCGCCGTAGGTATACGTAGGATTGTGAAATCGCTTTTGTGGGCGCACGGCAGCGCGCGTTACTATTGGAAAGCGGGGGAGCCAGTCAGCGGGTTCGGTGGATTGTTCCCCGCAGTGACAGAACAGGGATCTGCCTGTGTGAACAAGGCAGATCTCCGTTCTGACAGGGGAGATCACGCAGATCCTGTCTTTCTGCTATGCAGGAAGACGGATCTGTGTGTTGTGCCAGGGAACCCTTTCCCCATACATTTAGAACACAAAGTGAGGGAACACAGTTAACCCCTTGTCAAGCAGAAAACTCCTCGCTTAGGACCGACAGAAGGTATGCAGCCTCCCCTGATAGACCCCCTAAGGGGCTAATGCTTATGTGAAATCAATAAGATAGGGTAAGTGGCGCTCCCTAGTTGGGGGGGGGGTGAAAAAAATCTCTATTTGAGTGCTTACATAGGAGAAAATCAAAAAGGACAAAAAGTGGTAAAAAAAAGTATATCTAAAAAGGTGATAATCTACTATTAATAGCCCCCTATATTACATGACTATAACCAATCAGAACATTGAGTGCTGTATACATATCAATATTAGTGACTATTCACATCCATAAACAGTGCTAAAAGTAATAATTGGGTAGTTATAAGGAGTTATAAATGGAAAATGGTAAAAATCTGTGATAAATCAACTCAAGAATAGTATGCAGTGCCGGAAGAAGGTCATTTGGTGCCCAGGGCGAAGATGGCAAACTGCGCCCCCCCCCCCCTCCCAAAACACACACACACACACAATATTTTCGAGCCAGCAGCACAGCATTGGAGCTCATTGTGGCAGTCAGTAATTGCTTAACCTGCTATTCTCTAGCCTGCAGAGGCAGTATTAGGGCTAGAGGATAGCAGGTTAGGCAGTTCCTAATGGCTCAGTCCCTAGGATCAGTAAAGGATAATGGCCGACGGGACCTCTTACCAGACCCAGGGAAATTGCCGCAGTGATCCCGCCAGCTAGATGTTTGCTCACTCTGTGTTGCCCAGGGTGACTCTGGTCAGTAGTGTAGCACGTCTGTACCCTGGTAGTGGCTCAGCGTGGCTCTCTCTGGTGGTTCTGGTTAGCAGCGTGGCTCTCTCTGGTGGCGCTGGTTGGCAGCGTGGCTCTCTCTGGTGGTTCTGGTTAGCAGCGTGGCTTTCTCTGGTGGCGCTGGTTGGCAGCGTGGCTCTCTCTGGTGGTTCTGGTTAGCAGCGTGGCTTTCTCTGGTGGCGCTGGTTGGCAGCGTGGCTCTCTCTGGTGGTTCTGGTTGGCAGCGTGGCTCTCTCTGGTGGTGCTGGTTAGCAGCGTGGCTCTCTCTGGTGGCGCTGGTTAGCAGCGTGGCTCTCTCTGGTGGCACTGGTTTGCAGCGTGGCTCTCTCTGGTGGTGCTGGTTAACAGCGTGGCTCTCTCTGGTGGCGCTGGTTAGCAGCGTGGCTCACTCTGGTGGCGTTGGTTGGCAGCGTGGCTCTCTCTGGTGGTGCTGGTTAACAGCGTGGCTCTCTCTGGTGGCGCTGGTTAGCAGCGTGGCTCACTCTGGTGGTGCTGGTTGGCAGCGTGGCTCTCTCTGGTGGTGCTGGTTTGCAGCGTGGCTCTCTCTGGTTAGTAGCATGGCTCTCTGTTTGGCTTCCCCAGGTACACTCCTCTCTCTCTGTTTCTGTCTTTTGGAGCAGTTAAAGTATAGCACTCATTCCCCCAGCTTGTTTCTGGGTTCCGGGCTCTCTCTCTCTTTTTTCCCCCAGCAGAGTGCATGCTGGGAGCTGTAGTCTCTTCCCTGTGGAGAGCAATGGGTCGTTGTGATTGGCCCTGCGTTGTGGCCAATGGGGAGGGGAAAAGAGCGGGCAGGAAGCAGGGCGGCAAACATAATGAGAGAGCCGCTATCTCTCCTCCCGCACTGCTGACAGGAGAAAGGGGGGGCGAGTGGGGGAAACATTCTGACATCTCGCAGCTCGCCTCTCCCCTGTCACACCGCCGCTATTAGAGCTTCACTGATGGGGGGTGGAGGGAGGGGGGCTTGACAGCACCCACTACAACTGCCAGCTTTCTTTATGGCATTACCCAGGTGCGGTCACCCCCCCATCCCCGTCCCCATAGCAACGCCACGCCACTGCTCCCATCCTGCCTCTGGCCAGCCTCTCAGTGTGTGACGCTGGGCAGGGAATACCAAGTGCCTGTCAGGGGGAGTATCTCCACTGACAGGGGAGTGAATAGGTGAAGTGCTGATCTGTTCTAGGCTTGTGCTGGGTGCAGGAGCGCACTCAGCACATCTTTGCAGGTGTAGGTATTAGCGGCTGGTGTGTCCAGACAGTTTTAGAAGCACACAGCCAGCACTTCACATGCGCCCCCTTTCCTCCAGTAAATAGTTCCGCCCAGGGCATCCGTCCCTTCCGCCCCCCCCTTGTCCCAGCCCTGATAGTATGTGAGTACAAATTTGCACCAATCATAATATGTGCATCATACCAAGTCCAACAAAAAAAAAATATATATATATCAAAAATATATATGCATTATGACAGGTCCAACTATAAAATAGCCCCCAAAAAAAATCGTCCAAATGATAGTGAAAAAACAAAAAAAATAAAACAAGAAAAAGTAGTGAAGCTCCAAAATGCATATATGGGTTAACGTGGATGGTCTCTCTTGGTAGCTCTGTCACTGGCCCGTGCTTCCACCCGCTACATCAACACCAGGCGCCCGAGACGATCATCCGCTCAGTGCACCTCCGTCACTATCTCCAAAAAGTAATCCAGCAGCTCTTCAGGGCTTACGTCCTGTTCCCAAGCTGGCACTCACACACTCACTGTTCTGTCTCCAAGGCCGTCCGACCTGTCATCACACAGATTACCATGTGCTGACAGGTCGGACTTGGGGATATTTTATAGTTGGACCTGTCATAATGATTTTATTTTTTTGATATATATATTTTTTGTTGGACTTGGTATGATGCACATATTATGATTGGTGCAAATTTGTACTCACATACTATTCATGAGTTGATTTATCACTGATTTTTACCATTTTCAATTTATAACTCCTTATAACTACCTAATTATCACTTTTAGCACTGTTTATGGATGTGAATAGTCACTAATATTGATACGTATACAGCACTCAATGTTCTGATTGGTTATAGTCATGTAATATAGGGGGCTATTAATAATAGATTATCACCTTTTGTATATATACTTTTTTTTGCCACTTTTTGTCCTTTTTGCATACCTCCCAACTTTTAGAGATGGGAATGAGGGACACCCATCTCAAAAGTAGGCAGGCATAGGACACACCCCTTGCCACGCCTCCTTAAAGGAAAATTGTACAAAAAAACAAGATTGGTTAAACCCACAAGTGCTTTTTTTTTACCACTACTATTCCTTTATATTGGCTTCTGGAATTTACAAATTCAGCAATTTAGAAATCAGATGAAGGGTTTAGCACTGGAAAACACTTTTTGATAGATAAAAAGTGCATTTTATAAACAGCTATATAGATCAGACCAAAATGAGGGAAAAATGAGGAACAATGAGGGGCAGAGGAACATTGCTTCAGATCAGGGACAGTCCCTCGAAATCAGGGACAGTTGGGAAATATGCTTTTTGGTTTTCTCCTATGTAAGCACTGATGGTGTTCAAATAGAGATTTTTTTCACCCCCCCCCTAACTAGGGAGCGCCACTTACCCTATCTTATTGATTTTATACAGTTAACCCCTTGATCGCTCCTGATGTTAGCCCCTTCCCTGCTAGTGTCATTAGTACAATACCAGTGCATACTGGTTCCCAAAAAAGTGTCAAAAATGTCCATTAGGTGTCTGATCTGTCCACCGCAATGTCGCAGTCCCGCTAAAAATCACTGATCGCCGCAATTACTAGTAAAAAAAAATAATAAAAATGCCATAAATCTATCCCCTATTTTGTAGATGCAATAACTTTTGTGCAAACCAATCAATATACTCTTATTGGGATTTTTTTTACCAAAAATATGTAGCAGAATACATATTGGCCTAAACTGATGAATACATTTGTTTTTTTACATTTTTTTTTAAATGTCTTATAGCAGAATGTAAAAAAATGTGTGTTTTTTTTTCAAAATTGTCGCTCTTCTTTTGTTTATAGCGCAAAAAAATAAAAACCACAGAGGTAATAAAATACCACCAAAAGAAAGCTCTATTTTTGGGGAAAAAAAGGACATAAAATTTGTTTGGGTACACCGTTGCACGACCGCGCAATTGTCAATCTATGCAGTGCCATATCGCAAAAAATGGCCTGGTCATTAAGGGGGCAAATCTTCCGGGGCTGAAGTGGTTAATTGAAAACTGTGGCTAATATTAGAAGCAATTAGCATGCTTTTATAGTAAGTCTATATGCAGACTACGCACACTAAATTATCTGCATTTTCTAAAGTAGAAAAACATTTTAACCACCTCAGCTCCAGAAATTTTACCCCTTCATATCCAGGCCATTTTTTGCTCTTTAGCAGTGCCCTACTTTAACTGCCAATTGCATGGTCATGCAGCGCTGTACTCAAACAAAATTAATATAATTTTTTCCACATAAATAGAGCTCTCTTTTGGTGGTATTTGATCACCACTGGGTTTTTTATTTTTTGCTATATAAATGGGAAAAAAAAACCCCGTAAATTTTGAAAAAAAACAATATTTTTTACTTTCTGCTATAAAACATATCGAATAAAAAGTAAAAAAAAAAATCTAATTTCTTCATTATTTTTGGCCAACTTGTATTCTGCTACATGTCTTTGAGAAAAAATATCCCAATAAGTGTATATTGATTGGTTTACATGAAAGTTATAGCGCCTACAAACTATGGTATATATACTGGAATTTTTTTTTTGTTATTTTTTTTTTACTTTAATGGCATTGAGCAGTGACTTATAATGTGACACTGCGGGGAACTAACTAACTGCCACTGACATCACCAGTGACATTATTACAGTGATCAGTAATAATATTATAAAATTTCACTTTACTAATGACATTGACTGGGAAGGGGTTAACATCTAGGGCGAACAAAGGGTTAAATGTGCGCTTTATTATGTGTAATGTATGTAAACATACCTCCCAACTTATTGAGATGGGAATGAGGGACACCTATCAGCAAAAGTATGCAGGCATAGGACACACCCCTTGTCACGCCCCCTTAAAGGAGAATTGTACAAAAAACAAGATTGGTTAAACCCACAAGTGCTTTTTTTACCACCACTATTCTATTATATTGGCTTTTGGAATTTAGAAATCAGATGAAATGTTTAGAGCTGGAAAACACTTTTTGATAGATAAGAAGTGCATTTTATATACAACTATATAAATCAGACCAAAATGAGTGACAATTGAGGAGGAATGAGGGACAGAGGGACATTGCTCCAAATCAGGGACAGTTCCTCGAAATCCGGGATAGTTGGGAGCGATGTGTAATAGATCTCTAAGTTTCTCATCCCTTTGCAGAGATGAGAAACAGAGAGATTGTTCTCTCTGTACGGAGCTCTGTGTTGATTGTCAACACCAAGCTCCGGGCTGGGATGTACACAGCCGATCAGCAGGTCCCAGCCATGAATCATTGGTCAGGACTTTATGACAGGCTCTTACTGTGTACAATCACAGCCGCTTGGAGGGGTGGGTGGGTGCACATGCGAGCAACCTAAACCCAGAAGTAGGCAGTAATGTACGGGTATATCGCTTTGCCTACACTGTTCGCCTATCCGCAATACATTGCATGCGGCCGGTCGAGAAGTAGTTAAACCAAGCCCTTACTGTAATTATCTCTGCAGCTTTAGGCATTGTGTAAGCCCTCTAATGTGAGCACAAGATAGCTATTAGAAACTGACCAAATCCAGACTTTAGAATCTTTGTTGTGATCTTTGATGATCTTTGAACTTTTTTACAATACAAGCAGCTAGAAAGATCAGGGATGGCTTGTTTAACCCCTTCAGCTCCGGAAGGTTTTACCCCCTTCCTGACCAGGCCATTTTTTGCAATACGGTACTGCGTTGCTTTAACTGACAATTGCGCTGTCATGCGACTCTGTACCCAAATAAAATTGATGTTCTTTTTTTTACCACAAATAGAGCTTTCTTTTGGTGGTATTTCATCACCTCTGCGGTTTTAATGTTTTGCGCTATAAACAAAAAAAGACCGACAATTTTGAAAAAAGAAGAATAATTTTTTACTTTCTGGTATAAAACATACCCAATAAAAAAATAAAAAAAATTTAATTTCTTCATCAATTTAGGCCAATATGTATTCTGCTACATGTTTTTGGTAAAAAAAAAAAAATCCCAATAAGCGTATATTGATTGGTTTGCGCAAAATTGTGTCTACAAACTATGGAATAGATTTATGGACTTTTCATTTTTTTTTATTGTTTTTACTAGTAATGGTGGCGATCAGGAAATTTTAGCGGGACTGCGACATTGTGGCGGACAAATCTGACACTAAGTGACATTTCTTGGGGACCAGTGATAACAATAGAGTGATCAGTGCTAAAAAAAA
The DNA here is from genome assembly GCF_042186555.1 of Aquarana catesbeiana. Classification (NCBI taxonomy): domain Eukaryota; kingdom Metazoa; phylum Chordata; class Amphibia; order Anura; family Ranidae; genus Aquarana; species Aquarana catesbeiana. The sequence goes on from NC_133326.1 coordinate 633,493,976, forward strand.
AAAAACACTATCACTATATAAATGACATTGGCAGGGAAGGGGTTAATATCACGGGCGATCAAAGGGATAAGTGTGCTCCTAGGGAGTGTTTTCTAACTGTGGGGGAAGTGGATGCCCTGGAGGAAAAGAGAGATTCGTGTTTCTGCTTAGCTCACAGAACGGCGGTCTGCCTTGTTTACATAGGCAGACTGCCGTTCTGCCTCTCCTCCGAATGATCTTTGGGTCCCAGAGGCCATCGCGGCCGCTGGACCCGCTGATTGGCTTCCGCTGTGTCCAAACACAGTGGGAAAGGGGCTCCGGCAGCGCGTGCCCCAGATCGCGTGCACAAAATCACGGACGGGTACAAGATTTTGCACAGCCGGGCTGCCCTGCCGTAGTATATATGCGGTGGGCAGTCCGGAAGCGTTTAAAAGCTCTTTAAGAATATGCAGATATTTAAATGTGTATAGCCTGGGCACACTTGCACTTCAAGAATGAAAGTTGTTTCTGCACAGCACAATTTCAGTGACTGGTTTTGATACACAGAGGCGGGAATTTATCAAGTAACTAAGTAACACAATGAAAAAAAAATCATGCTACCTTCTACTTGCCCATGACCCCCATCCTGACCACCTTATATTCACCTTACCTGCACTCTCTCACTGATCCTTCCTCAGTCACACCCAGTGACATTACCTAACACATCTGAGTGGTAAGTGCTAGGCCAGATGTGTTGCTATGGCTATTTGGGTGATTATTTATATCTTAGATATGTGAATGGTTAGATTTTAGTTACATGTTTTGAGTTGGAATATAAGGCTCCCCCTATTGCAAATGAACCTGTTGGACTGGTTTATGAGCTCAGCACAGGAGGTGAGGCTACAGGATATGATGTAGCAGGAAATAGGGGGAGGGAAATAGAACTTTGAACAAGCCATGTGCTCGAGGAACATGGGAACAGTATTTTTTATGGAAGCTTCAGAGGAAACAGATGTTTTATGCTGGACTCAAGGGCCATGAGAAGATTCCACCACCAGGAAACCCAAGTTAGTTAGTAGCTGATTAGTATACTTATTCCTACCACATACATGGTCCATGCTTATTTGTTGGGAAGGAGAGATCATTTGGGCATGTGTACAGTAAATTGTATGCACATATTGTTATACTTTGCATGGTATGAATTGTTTTTCTTGCAGTTGTATGTGCAGTCTTTTTTTTTTAGTAAAGCAAATATTATTACACTACAGAGTTTTAGTTGTTTCCTCAGATTATACTGCAGAGAATGTTAATAGACACCAAGCAAAACACCTGAACACTGTCATATGACTGTGGGTAGATGTTACTGTTTCCCCAGATAGCCAGCAACAGTGATTTCAGCATCAGCTGTGACAAAGGAATGATCAGTGACGGAAGTGGATATAAAGGGTTTGGTGGCGGGTGGGGCCCCTTTGCACAGAGTCTGTCACTTTGCCTTGTGAAGGCAAGGTAGCACTGGTGTTGATTTACTAAAGGCAAAAAATAGAACTAGTAATATACAGTAAATTCATAAAACAATATTTACAATATTTTTATGAATTTACTGTATATTACTAGTTCTATTTCATCATACCAATGAAATATGTGCAATTGTTCCCCTGTTATGGTAATCATGTTTTACATCCTGTTTATATGTATGCTATGTATTTTCCAAGATGTCAGCATATGTCATATACATTACGCAATTTGATATTCATGTATAATAACTTCTTATGCCGCGTACACACGAGCGGACTTTTCGACCAGACTGGTCCGACAGTCTATCCGAAGGACTTCCGACGGACTTTCTAACGACCGGACTTGCCTACACCTGATCACACCAAAGTCCGACGGATTCGTACATGATGACGTACGACCGGACTAAAATAAGGATGTTAGTTAGCCAGTAGCCAATAGCTGCCCTATCGTCGGTTTTCGTCCATCCGACTAGCATACAGATGAGCGGACTTTTTGATAGGAACTGGGTCTGGCGGAGTTCCGACGTAAAGATTTGAAACATGTTCAAAATCTAAAGTCCGTCAGATTTTCGACCGAAAAAGTCCGGTCCGATGAAGCACCCACACACGGTCGAATTGTCTGCCGGACTCGGTCCGTCGGACCAGTTCGGTCGAAAAGTCCGCTCGTGTGTACGCGGCATTACTCTCACGCTGTGCTTGAGCCTGCCTCATTTAAAGTCCCATACTCTTTTATTATTTTTTGAATTTAGATTAGGGATGGAGGCGCACTACCCCCTTTCCTTGTGCGCTTCATTTAAAGTCCCAGTATATGGAGATATACATTCCCACACCCCCCACCCCCCATTTTGGAATCTCACTGTGGGGTCATAGCTTGCAATTGTTGCACTATAATTTCCATATTCTATATTGTATTTAATATATAAGGAAACAATTGCTGGCTATATCCCCACAGTAAGATTCCCTCACTTCCTGTCCTGGTGAAACCAAGACAGGAAGTGAGAGGAAATCTCCTGCAATGACATAACCCTGTTGGATGTTCTAGTTATAAATACAACTAATGTATATATAACTAATGTATATATATATATATATATATGTATATATAAAGCCAGCCCTTTTTTTCCAATTTGACAAAATTATGGAAAAACCCATTCATTTTTTTCCCCCATCTGTGTCCCACAGGTTGCAAGAAAAAAATTAGCTTGATTCCCCCATCAACACACACAGTGTTGATGGGTGAATCCCTCCTGTGGAGCCATTGTGTTATCCCAGTGGGGGGGAGAGGGTACCAGCGCCCTCAGAGAGAACATAGTGATTATTGCCAGCGGCTATAACAGCTGCTAGCGATCATTGTATGTAAAATCCGAGAGGCTGGTTGTACACATATTGATCGACTGATCAACTTGGGAACATTCAGCCTGCCCATATATGGTTTGAATCTCGGCCAGTCCCTGCTGAACCAGCCGAGATTTAAAAAACTTTTATGGCTGGCCTTAGTTACACTTTAGCTGCAATCTTCACACAGGCCCGATCCAGTTTTTCTGAGCGGGGGATCTGTCCGCGGATCCCCTGTTTAGCTGAGCGGAGTGGTTGATTGACAGGTCTGTGTTCGCTCATGCTGTCCGTTTACACCCAACTTCCCTCTGATCCGGCCAGATCGAGGGGAACGGATGCCCATTTTTTTTCCTCCAGATTGGATTGGAGGTAGGAGGGTGTAAATGGACACAATTCCATTTACATCTGCCACTCCATAGAGGAGAATAGAGGGTCCAATCAGGACTGCCTGAAAGGGGCCTAAAAAGCAATCCGCATGGATTGCTTTTTGAAGGATTGGTTAATTTAGTGAACCTGGACTCCTCTCTCTTGCATACTTGCTGGTTGCCATGGCCCGGGCCCCTCTAGACATTTGGGCCCCCTACATGTGTATTGCCTGTACCCCCCTGATGGCGGCCCTGAATGTCTGGGAATCTGGTGCTAGAGAAAAAAGCAAGAGATATAGAGGAGTGGATACAATTCCTTCAGGAGACCAAAACCCTAATACGGTATAGTGCCATGGACTAAGTAGGTAAGTAAAGGAAGATCTCCCACATACCAGGTTTCTGGCTTGTGAACTTCTATTAATAGTATGGTAAATATCCTTATCTTTGATATTTTTCATTTTCTGGCTAGCTGATTGTTTAGCTTACAAAGTCTTATCTAAGCCAGACAATCAGCTACATCCTGTTCTTCAACGCTATCTCAATTTATTTGAATTTGCTAAGCTGTCTTTCACTTCCTGAAAAGGTTGTCGGTCGTTCTTAGACAGGCATGTCTAGACCTGCCCAGCTCCACCCAGCACCACCCCCATTCCACGAGCGCGCGTGCGCGCGCGCGAGAGAGAGAGAGCGCTTTGCAAAAATGTTCTGTTTGTTAGAAACTGTAAGATAAATTACAATGCAACATGCTGCAGATTTTCTACAGTGTAGAACCACGTGGTTGTTTCTGCATGGCACTGTGATGGCGCTGATGGGCACTGTGATGGCACTGATGGGCACTGTGATGAGCACTGATGGCACTGATGGGCACTGTGATGGGCATTGTGTGCATGGTGTGGCACTGTGATGGCACTGTGTGCATGGTGTGGCACTGTGATGGGCATTGTGTGCATGGTGTGGCACTGTGATGGCACTGTGTGCATGGTGTGGCACTGTGATGGCACTGTGTGCATGATGTGGTACACTCCCAACTGCTGTGAATGGTGGAGGGAGCTGGGAAAGAAATATGAAAGAAATGGAGTACAAAGGAACATTTTTGAAAGTTTGGAAGGATACAGATTGATTTCTATTGCTCATTACATGTGAGTAATGAGTTTAAGGCTCCGTTTCCACTAGTGCAACTTGTCATGCGACTTTGGACACATAAAGTCACATCACAAGTCACAGCCCAATGATTTCAATGGCAAACGTTCCCATCTATGCGACTTTGAAAATCAGCGAGTTTGAAAAGGTACCTGGACTACTTTGCTGCAACTTTTGATGTGACTTTGATCCAGAGTGTAAAGTTGAATCAAAGCTGCACTCAAAGTTGCACTCTAAATTGGAAACGTAGCCTAAGGCTAGAGTGCGACTTTGGAGTGTGACTTTGATGCAACTTTGAGTGCAGCTTTGATCCAACGTTACACTCTGGATCAAAGTCACATCAAAAGTTGCAGCAAAGTAGTGCAGGCACCTTTTCAAAGTCGCTGATTTTCAAAGTTGCCTAGATGGGAATGGGCACCATTAAAATCAATGGGCTTTGACTTGTCATGCGACTTTGGACACATAGTCGCATGACAAGTCACGTTTCCACTATTGCGACCCCAAAGTTGCACAAGTGCAACTTTGATGTGACTTTGAGTCCAACTTTACACACTCTGGATCAAAGTTGCATCAAAAGTCACATCAAAGTAGTGCAGGTACCTTTTCAAAGTCGCTGATTTTCAAAGTCACATCGATTGGAACAGGTGCCATTGAAATCAATGGGCTGTGATTTTTCATGCAACTTTATGTGTCCAAAGTCGCATTACAAGTCATGCTAGTGGAAACAGAGCCTTAGTGTGGTTGCCTGTACTGTCCCTTTAGTTTATAGTAATCATTGTAAACTGTGAGCTGAGCTGAGACCCCAGAGCACTTCCTGCTACACTGACAGCACCCCCCCCCCCCCATGGCAAGCTCCCTTCTCCTGTGCTAGTCTTCACTCAAAGCCCAGCACAGATATATACTGTATATGTGTACTGCACCCCCCACCCGGTCCTTTGTGGATGGGTCTTTTTTTATTTCTTAATTTTCTCATGAATTAGGATGTACAATGCATCCTTACTAATGAGAGTACACTGGGCAGGGACCTATGATCAGCTCCTCCCATCCTGTATATGCCCACTGGCTACATAGGAACAGCGTTCCTCCCTGTGATGTCACTAGCTTTCAGTAACCACACCCACTTATTATTATTATTATACAGGATTTATATAGTGCAGTTTACGCAACGCTTTACAATATAAAAGGGAGACAATACAGTTATAATACAATAAGATACAGGAGGATTAAGAGGGCCCTGCTCAGAAGGGCTTACAATCTAATAGGGTGGGGCAGGTGATACAAAAGGTTGTAACTGTGGGGAATGAGCTGATAGAAGTGGTAAAAGATTAGTTGGAGACGTTATAGGCTTTCCTGAAGAAATTAGTTTTCAGGGATCGCCTGAAGGTAGCAAGAGTAGGGGATAGCCGGACAGGTGGAGGTAGCGAGTTCCAGAGGATGAGAGAGGCTCTGGAGAAATCCTGGAGACGAGCATGAGAGGAGGAGACCAGAGAGCTTGAGAGCAGGAGGTCTTGAGAAGAGCGGAGAGGATGATTTGGGTGATATTTGGAGACAAGATTGGTGATGTAGCTCGGGGCAGAGTTGTGAATGGCTTTGTAAGTTGTGGTTAGTATTTTGAATTTAATTCGCTGGGTGATTGGGAGCCAGTGTAGGGATTGGAGGAGAGGGTTGGCAGACACTGAGTGGTTGGTAAGGTGGATAAGTCTGGCAGCAGCATTCATTCATTCATTCATCAGTCTAGGATTACACCTAGCACCCTGGCATGAGGGGAGGGACTGATGGAGCTTTGTTGATTTTGATGGAAAAGTCATGGAGGGGGGCACGGGCGGGGGGGAATATTAATAGCTCAGTTTTAGAGAGATTTAGTTTAAGGAAGTGATGCGACATCCGTGCTGATATGTCAGTTAGTAAGTTAGTAATGCGAGAGGAGACTGAAGGAGTGAGGTGAGGAGTAGACAGATAGATTTGGGTGTCATCAGCGTATAAGTGGTATTGGAAGCCGTGGGCAGTTATTAAGTGACCAAGGGAGGAGGTGTAGATAGAGAAGAGAAGGGGTCCAAGAACAGAGCCTTGGGGGACCCCCACAGAAAGGGGCAATGGAGAGGAAGAGACAGAGTTGTAGGTGACACTGAAGGAGCGCTGTGATAAATAGGCAGAGAACCAGGATAGAGCAGAATCTCGGAGGCCAAGGGAATGTAGTTTATTGAGAAGGAGCTGGTGGTCAACAGTATCAAAGGCCGCAGAGAGGTCAAGTAGTAGGAGTATGGAGTACTGGCTGTTGGTTTTAGCAGTTAGTAAATTGTTAGTGAGTTTTAGTAAGGCAGTTTCTGTGGAGTGCTGTGAGGTTAAGCCAGACTGTAAGGGGTCAAGAAGGTTATTTTTACTGAGGTAGGAGCTAAGACGGTTGTAGACTAAGCGTTCTAGAAGTTTAGAGGTGAATGGGACCAATGAGATGGGTCTTAAAGTGGAGTTCCACTCACTTTTACAACTCTTCAGCATCCCTCACTAAACTGTGCACTGTAAACTAATTGGATATTTAAAAAAAAATGTTCTCAGCACCTACTGTATATCTGCTGTATTCATTTTTCACTTCCTCCTCCTTGGCCGTGGCCCATCGCATCATTTCCTGTTTGCAATGCCTTCTGGGAAGGGGCGGCAACTTCCTCTGACACTGCCGTTGCTATGGAAACCTGACCTGAAACCTATTACACTGCTTGTGCTGCACTGAGCATGTGCGAGATCTGCAAGGATTAGATCCAGGAAGAAATACAGTCTGGCTTCAGGTGCCCACACTTAAGATGGCCACGGCCTGCTGTAAGTTTATAAAATAACAAACTACTGCTATAAACTAACAAAACAGACCTTAGTTTACAGACTAACTTTACTAGAATACATTAAGCTTGTGTATTATAGAGGTATTTATATTTAAAAAGTATAATTTCGACCGGAACACCACTTTAAGTTGTTCAGGTTGGTAGGGTCCAGTGAGGGCTTTTTAAGCTTTTTAAGTGATCTGCGTATGTTTTAGAGGGGAGGGGATGGTGCCACTAGAGAGGGAGAGATTGAAGATGTGAGTGAGGGAGCATAGGATAGAAGAAGAGGGTGACCGTAGTAGTTGTGAGGGAACAGGATTCAGGGGACAATTGGTTAGGTGGGCATCTGAGAAAAGTTTTGTAATCTCTTCAGTAGTAGCCAATTCAAAAGAGGAGAGTGTTGAATGTGCTGTTAGGCAAGTTATGTTGGGTGGGGAAGATGTACGCACAGTGGAGGTCTCCTCACGAATAGGGATTAGCTTCGAGTTCGAGTCGAACTCGTGTTCAACTCGAACATCGGCTGTTCGCAAGTTCGCCGAACAGCGAACAATTTGGGGTGTTCGCGGCAAATTTGAAAGCCGCGGAACACCCTTTAAAAGTCTATGGGAGAAATCAAAAGTGCTCATTTTAAAGGCTTATATGCATGGTATTGTCATAAAAAGTGTTTGGGGACCTGGGTCCTGCCTAAGGGGACATGGATCAATGCAAAAAAAAGCAACGCACGCAACCTGGCAGGCCGCAGGAAAAGAGGGGGGGACAAGAGAACCGTAGCAGGCCACATGCCCTCAACATTGGGAGGGTGATTTGGGGTACCCCCCAAAGCACCTTGTCCCCATGTTGATGAGGACAAGGGCCTCATCCCCACAACCCTTGCCCGGTGGTTGTGGGGGTCTGCAGGCGGGGGGCTTATCGGAATCTGGAAGCCCCCTTTAACAAGGGGACCCCCAGATCCCGGCCCCCCCTGTGTGAAATGGTAAGGGGGTACAAAAGATGAGCATAAATCATCATCACAAAATTGACATTGCTAGGAAATCAGTAAATTGTTGCCAAAGCATTAGATTTCATGGCGCTGCTAAGGCGACATTTAAATGAAAAAAATGTATCTACTTTTTTCCTCAGATTAAAGTGGTTGTAAAGGCACAAGGTTTTTTACCTTCATGCATCCTATGCATGAAGGTAAAAACCTTCTGTGTGCAGCAGTCCCCCTAATACTTACCTGAGCTCCCTCTCAATGCAGCAATGTCCACGAGAGTCTTGGCTCTCTGAGGACTTGCACTCCTGATTGGCTTTTGGCAGCAGGGGAGCCATTGGCTCCCGCTGCTGTCAATCACAGCTAGTGAGCCAATCAGGAGATGGAGGGGGCGAGGCCGGGCTGCAGCTCCATGTGTGAATGGACACACAGAGCCGTGGCTCGGGAGCGTGCCTGCTTGGGTGCCCCCATTGTAAGCTGCTTACTGTGGGTGCACCTGGCAGGAGGGTCAGGCCAGGAGCCGGGCTGCTCTGTGCAAAACCACTGCACAGAGCAGTTAAGTATAACATGTTTGTTATTTAAAAAAAAAAAAAAAACAAGACTTTACAATCACTTTTGATTTTTCAAGTTTGGGTTCCATAGACTAATAGGGTTTGTGGTTTGGGCCTGAATGTTTTATATGTTCGGGAGTTCTAGCGCCAAACGTGGGGGGGTGTTTGGCCCAACTCTAAGAAAGACATCCTTGTGGAAGGTTTGCTGGAGACTGTTTTCTGTACCATCATGACTGTGGAGTTTGTGTGGAGGAATTTGAGTGGCCTTTACAGAGTCCCTAACTCAGCCTTTGGGATGAACTGGAATGCCAATGTCTATTGGTACTATGTACTTGGGGGATAGTCATCCATTGATATTAAAAACCAAACCTTCTAAATTAAAAAGTTCATGAAATCTTATATAAGTGACCCATAAGGTCCTAGTGAACTGCTTACCTGGCTGTGATGTTTGTGGTATTGGGACAGTTGAGGTTCTCCAATGTGTACTTTGCATTGTTGCTGTTGTTTTACTGGTCTGCACACTTGATGTAATCTTCTCTGGTGGCCCAGTGCTGGGGGCTGAGGAAAAAAAGATTTTAAAAGAGTACCAATTTGCTTAACTAACAATACAAAGAATAGTACACAAAGGCTTTCTATTATTTTACATTAGTGCACCTTGAAAATGGTTTTAGTGCAAAAAATCACACACAGTCTTTTTTCTTGGATTATAAAAACTGTTTAAATAATAATAAATAAATTATAATAGAAGCAGTTAGTATTCTTTTATAGTAAGTCTGTATGCAGGCTATGCACACTAAAGTATTTGCATTTTCTGAAGTAGAAAAAGCACTTTTTTTAAATTGTATTATTATTTTCAGCATTTCAGAAAATTCCAAACATTATCTTGAAACATATACAATGTAATTTATCTTATCAGTTCCCGTCCTCTCCCCTCCAATATCGAAATAGAGGGGGGGGGGGGGGGGACCACACAAAAGGAAAAAGAAAGAGAAAAAAAGAAAAAGAGAAAGAAGAAAAAAAGAGAGAATGAGGGAAAAAAAATAAAAAATTCCAAAGGAAGAAAAAGAAGGGGGAGGTTGAGGGGGGGCCTATGACAAATGTAAATATATATAACTTGTCTTTATGTCCTCCCTGGGGTGATCCCCCTCTCCCCCTCTTACATATTGGGGAGGTACAGAAACTATAAGGTAAATCAATATTAATTAATAAGTCTGATTTACCATCAGGGTCTGATACTATTTCATAATATAGTTTAGTTTCCTTAAATTCAAACCATTTTGCCCATGTCTTAATATATTTCCTGGTTAGCCCTTTATGTCTACAGGTTATTTCTTCCATTAGGCAGAGCTTGTCAACCCTTCGTAGCCACTGTGAGATAGTAGGTATTAAACTTTTTCCCCAATATAGTGGAATCAAAGATTTACAAGCGTTTAACAAATATGGGGTCATAGACATCTTGTATTGCTCAGTTGTTTTGTTTGTACAATGAAGTAAAAACTTTAATGATTCAGGTTTAATTACTCGGCCCAGTATCAGAGAGATCGCCGCATATAACAAAAGTGTATAATCTTATCTTTTTGTTTATCTGTAAGTGTAATTTGCAAATCTTTTTCCTGCCCACCTATATAATCTGGGTACCCAGGGTATTGCAGATTCAAATAATTAAGGTCGAATCTGTCATTGAAGGCTTATGGTGTCTGTCGAATGTTCTAAGAAGATTCGATGGAGCAGCTAAACTGTACGACGCCGCAATCGTACATTTCCGGTCGAATGTTCCGCCTACAAGCTATAGTAGAATTCTAATGTTGTATTATTATTATTATTGTTACTAGTCAACCAACATTAGAATTCTTCTAGAGCCTATGGGCGGAGCATTTGACCATAAATGTCCGCTCGCGGCGACTGCTTCGTCGAATCTTCATGTTGAATCTTTTCTCTCTATGTCAAATAATCTTGGACTAATAAAGGTAGGCACATTCGACCTTTTTTGCTATTGTTTCTATAATGTTGAATCTTTTCTCTCTATGTCGAATCTTTTCTCTCTATGTCGAATCTTTTCTCTCTATGTAGAATAATCTTGGACTAATAGAGCTAAGGTTAGGCACATTCGACCACAGGTTCGATGGACACAGATCACTATTGTAAGCGTCATGTTGAATCTTCTATCCATATCGAACTGTTGTCGCAACGAAAATAAAACATTTGTTTATGTCAGATCTTTCGGTTTTCGGATTCTGCACATTCGTTATCGTTTGTTAAAACGATAACGAAAATACCCGAAATTCGGACGAAAATGCATTCGAACGAAAACGAAGGCACATGTCTAGTGATAATATAATTTAAAATTTGGTAAAGCCAGTCCCTCTAGCTTTTTAGAATGGTATAAGATGTTTCAAGATATTCTAATACCTTGTCCCTTCCAAATATAATGTGCTATAGATGACTGTAGCATCGAAAAAAATCCTATAGGGACACCAAAGGGTATAATTTGGAATACATGTAGGACTCGGGGTAGAACATTAATTTTAACAACATTGATCTTACCCAGCCAAGAATGGCAAAGGGAAGTCCATTTATGTAAATCTAGTTAATTTTTTCTAAGTAGGTCAAGATAATTATATTGGAATACGTTGGTAAGGCTAGGTGTAAGATCTATACCTAAATACTTTAAGGTGGCTGGTTGCCAAGTAAAAGGGATTGAGAAAAAGCACTTTAACCACTTCTGCTCCTGAAGATTTTACCCCCTTCATATCCAGACCATTATTTGCTATTTATTACTGCGCTACTTTAACTGGCAACTGCATGGTCATGCAAGGCCCAAAGAAAATTTATAGAATTTTGTTTCAGACCAATAGAGCTCTCTTTTGGTGGTATTTGACCATTGGGTTTTTTATTTTTTGCAATATAAACCCAAAAACCTAAACATTTTGAAAAAAAACCTCAATGTTTTTTACTTTCTGCTATAAAACATATCCAATAAAAAATTTTAAAAATTGAATTTCTTCATATATTTTGTCCAAAATGTATTCTGCTACATGTCTTTGATCAAAAAAAAAAATCCCAGTAAATGTATATTGATTGGTTTGCGTGAAAGTTATTGTACCTACAAACTATGATATATATACTGGAATTTTAATTTTTGTTATTTTTTACTATTAATGACGATGAGCAGCGATTTATAATAGGACTGCGATAGTGCGATGGGAAATCTGACACTGACACGGGGGGGAACTGACTAACTGCCACTGACATCACCAGTGACATTATTAAAGTGATCGGTGATAATAATATAAAATGTCACTATACTAATTTCACTGGCTGGGAAGAGGTTAACATCTAGGGTGAACAAGGAGTTAAATGTGTGCAAAGTATGCTGCTTTTACTAAGAGACCTCTAAGTTTCTCATCCTTGCAAAGCAGGGATGAGAAACAGAGAGATCGTTCTCCCTGTATGGAGCTCTATGTTGATTGCCAACATAGAGCTCTGGGCTGGGTTGTACACAGCCGATCAACAGGTCCCAGCCATGAATCATTGGCCGGATCTTGCTGACAGGCTCCCGCTGTGTACAACCACAGCGGGTGCTGGCCGGGGAGTGCACATGCGAGCACCCTAAACCCAAAAATAGGCAATGATGTACGGGTATGTCGCTTTGCCTACACCGTTCGCCCATAAATTGCGTGCGGCCGGTTGGGAAGTGGTTAAACTAAGCCCTTACTGTAATTATCTCTGCAGCTATAGGTATTGTGGAAGCCCTCTAATGTGAGCACAAGATCTTTTTTAGAAACTTCCCAAATCCAGACTTTAGAATTTTTGTTGTGATCTTTGATGATCTTTGAACTTCTTTACAATACAAACAGCTAGAAAGATCAGGGATGGCTTGTTTAAAATCTCTTTAAGAATATGAAATTATTTTATTGCTTATAGCCTGGGCACACTTGCACTTCAAGAATGAAAGTTTTTTCTGCACAGCACAACTTCAGTGACTGGTTTTGATACACAGATGGGGGAATTTATCAAATAACTAAGTGACACAATTAAATAAAAATCATGCTTCCTGGAACAGTTTTTTTGTGTATATGCAATCCTGACTCCTAGATTCCTGTGCAGCTAACTGTAACGGGTTTACACAGGTCTGAAACAGATTTATCTGTTTAAGAAGAAACACAATTAAAGAGACCTTCTACTTGCCCATGCCTCCACCCTGACCCCCTTATACTCACCTTACCTGCACTCTTACATAGTTACATAGCAGGTGAGGTTGAAAAAAGACACAAGTCAATCAAGTCCAACCTATGTGTGTGATTATATGTCAGTATTACATTGTATATCCCTGGATCTTGCAGTCATTCAGGTGCTTATCTAATTGTTTTTTTAAACTATCAATGCCCCCCGTTGAGACCACCGCCTGTGGATGGGAATTCCACACCCTTGCCACTCTTATGCCCCATACACACGGTCGGACTTTGTTCGGACATTCCGACAACAAAATCCTAGGATTTTTTTCCGACGGATGTTGGCTCAAACTTGTCTTGCATACACACGGTCACACAAAGTTGTCGGAAAATCCAATCGTTCTAAACGCGGTAACGTAAAACACGTAAAAAAAAATGTTATCCCTATTGTGGGGTCACCAGTATGGTAGTTGTAAATTTAAATCATATCCCCTCTCAAGCGTCTCTTCTCCAGAGAGAATAAGTTCAGTGCTCAAACCTTTCTTTATAACTAATATCCTCCAGACCTCTTATTAGCTTTGTTGCCCTTCTTTGTACTCGCTCCACTTCCAGTACATCCTTCCTGAGGACTGGTGCCCAGAACTGGACAGCATACTCAAGAAGGTCGGACCAGAGTCTTGTAGAGTGGGAGAATTATCGCTTTATCCCTGGAGTTAATCCCTTTTTAATGCATGCCAATATTCTGATTGCTTTGTTAGCAGCAGCTTGGCATTGCATGCCATTGCTGAGCCTATCATCTACTAGGACCCCCAGGTCCTTTTCCATCCTAGATTCCCCCAGAGGTTCTCCCCTTAGTGTATAGATTGCATTCATATTTTTGCCACCCAAATGCATTATTTTACATTTTTCTACATTAAACCTCATTTGCCATGTAGTTTCCCACCCCTTGAATTTGTTCAGATCTTCTTGCAAGGTTTCCACATCCTGCGGAGAAGTTATTGCCCTGCTTAGCCTTGTATCTTCCGCAAATACAGAGATTGAACTGTTTACCCCATCCTCCAGGTCGTTTATGAACAAATTAAAGGATTGGTCCCAGCATAGAACCATGTGGGACTCCACTACCCACCCCTGACCATTCTGAGTATTCCCCATTTATCACCACCCTCTGAACTCGCCCTTGTAGCCAGTTTTCAATCCATGTACACACCCTATGGTCCATGCCAACGGACCTTATTTTGTACAGTAAACGTTTATGGGGAACTGTGTCAAATGCTTTTGCAAAATCCAGATACGCCACGTCAACGGGCCTTCCTTTATCTAGATGGCAATTCACCTCCTCATAGAAGGTTAATAGATTGGTTTGGCAAGAACGATTCTTCATGAATCCATGCTGATTACTGCTAATGATACTGTTTTCATTACTAAAATCTTGTATATAGTCCCTTATCATCCCCTCCAAGAGCTTGCATACTAGGCTAACTGGTCTGTAATTCCCGGGGATGTATTTTGGGCCCTTTTTAAATATTGGTCCCATTCCAGTCAGTAGAATGTCAGTAAAAATTAGGAACAATGGACCGGCAATTACTTGAATGAGTTCCCAGAGTACCCTCAGGCGCAAAGCCATCCGGTCCATGAGGGTGCTTCCTGTGATGTGTCACGAGGATAAACACTGCAGTTTTGGTTACTGAAGCCCCCCGATTATCTTGTGAAGACTGAGGAGAAGAATAAATTCAATACCTTTGCCATCTCCCGCTCCTTTGTAACCAGATGTCCTTCCTCATTCTTTATGGGGCCACTATGGTCTGTCCTCCCTTTTTTATTGTTTACATACATAAAGAATTTCTTGGGATTTTTTTTGCTCTCCTCCGCTATGTGTCTTTCGTGTTCTATCTTAGACGCCCTAAGATAGATCGATGTGATCGCTGTTTTCTAACTTTCTCTGTATTTCCACATCCGTGATCAGGTCTGTATTGTTGGTAATCAGTAGATCTAGTAACGCTTTATTTCTAGTTAGTGTGTCTACCATCTGACCCATGAAATTGTCCTGCAAGACATTTAGGACACTTAGGACACACTCTCACTGATCCTTCCTCAGTCACAGCCAGCGGCATTACCTAACACATCTGAGTGGTAAGTGCTGGGCCGGATATGTTGCTATGGCTTGGGTGATTATTTATATCGTAGATATGTGAATGGTTAGATTTTAGTTACATGTTTTGTGTTGGAATATAAGGCTCCCCCTATCGATTGCAAATTAACCTGTTGGACTGGTTTATGAGCTCAGCACAGGAAGTGAGACTACAGGATATGATGTAGCAGGAAATAGGGGAGGGAAATAGGACTTTGAACAAGCCATGTGCTTGAGGAACAAAGGAGCAGTACTTTTTATGGAGACTTCAGAGGAAACAGATGTTTTATGCTGGACTCAAGGACCATGAGAAGATTCTATCACCAGGAAACCCAAGTTAGTTAGTAGCTGATCAGTATACTTATTCCTATAACATACATGGTTCATGCTTATTTGTTGGGAAGGATAGATAGTTTGGGTGTTAGCTTTGATGGAACTGCTAAGGCAACATTTGATTGAAAAAAACATATCTACTTTTTTCCTCAAATTATAGTTGTAAAGGCATAAGGTTTTCAGAATGCATGGAGGTAAAACAACCTTCTGTGTGCAGCAGCCCCCCAGCACCCCCAATACTTACCTGAGTCCCCTCTCGATCCAGCATGTCCACGAGACTCTTGGCTCTCCGAGGATTTGCACTCCTGATTGGCTTTTGGCAGCAGGGCAGCCATCGGCTCCTGCTGCTGTCAATCACAGCTAGTGAGCCAATTAGGAGACGGAGGGGGTGGGGCCGGGCCACAGCTCCGTGTGCGAATGGACACACAGAGCAGCGGCTCAGAAACGTGTCTGCTTGGGTGCCTCCATTGCAAGCTGCTTGCTGTGGGGGCACCTGGCAGGAGGGCCAGGCAAGAAGCCGGGTTGTGCAAAACCACTGCACAAAGCAGGTAAGTATAACATGTTTGTTATTTAAAAAAAGAGAAAAAATCACTTTAAGTGTGTTTTTGGGGTGTATTCAAGAATTTTAATTTGAAAACAAGCCTGGGATAGTTTTAATGTTAGTATAATTCTCATGAGCCATTTAAAGCTCCCTGCACCCTAAAGCCACCAGAAAACACCATAATCCCACCTTCCCTATTGATTCCTATGCATTTGGGAAAAATAGCGAATTCATGGGAAATTAAAAATTCTCAGTTATGCTAATATCTTGTTTTTTAGATTAGTGATGGTAGTGTTGCATTAAGTAGGTAATTTTCATCAAGGTATACTGTAGTAGTGATGGATATTTTGCTTCATTGAATACATTCCCCATCCCTATTAACATTTACTGTTACCTTTTACATGTGATTTACAGTAACTTGTTTACCTGCGCACTCCTCGTCCAATCTTATCCATGGGATGCACTGTGGTACATATACAGAATTACACTGTCCATCTGGACAGTAACATATTTGGCTACGACAGCTGACATTTCCAGGACAATCCCCATTACCTGTACATTTATCTGTATAAAAACAAAGGTTTTTTGTGAATATTAACAAGCAGTTTTACTGTTTTTACTGTGACAATGCAGTGTAATTGTATTAAAAAAAAAAAAAATTATATATAAAGCAAAAACTTTTTTACTTTTTGGATAGAGAAAGTAATGGTTTAAACCCTTCTAATGCTTTTTTTTACCATCTGTGCACTGCCAGGGAGATTATGCTTAAAATTCTTTCAACGTCAAATGGCCACAAACCACAAATATGATCTTAAATATACCCAATTCAAATTTTTTTTGTTTACAGACGGTTTTTATTATAGAAGATAGTCTCAATACAGGTTATTTGCATAATGGTATACATAGATATGGAAGATGAGATACAAATGCGCGTATATATATCAGTGATGAAAGGATAGTGCATTAATAGAAATAGATCTGGAGTTGAGTCATTTTAGTACATTGTATAGTCTGTTGTTATCAAAAACGGTATATAACATATATAGAACAATAATAAAACACATTATTCTATAAGAGATACCTCCCATCATGTACATTTTTTTTTGTATATATGCATGGTGTCTAATAATGTGTGATGAATGTGTTCTGATAATTTAATATTCAGCATACAGCTCATTATCTGAGGCCATGGTACTGTAAAAGAGCGCCAATTGAATGCTATAGCCCAATAAAGGGTGCTAAATAACGTATGTATTAGCCTAGTGTGTGCTATGGGTATATCCGGTATAGGAAAGAATAAGAGGCATATTTGTGGTGTTAAAGCTTTTTTCCTTCCTATTATTTGTTCTATTTTTTTTGCTTGCTTTTTGCAATGTGGATTTAAGGTGTGTGCAGTCCCAAAAGGTGTGTAATAGTGAACCTTTTGTGGGGTCCCCTCTGAAACATAAGGGGGATGTTGCTGGGTAGTACGAATGAATTTTATCAGGGGTAAGGTACCACCTGTATTGCAGTTTTATGGCTGATTCTCTGATGGATGCTGTTCTGGTGCTTTTTTGCAAATTGAAAATCATAATATCCCATTGTTCAACTGAAAATGGTTCATTCAAATTGGATTCCCATTGGATCATTGGGTGTGATTTGTCCGGTGTACAGTATTATGCTCATTTAAATTTTTGTAGATTCTGGATATCAATCCTCGGTCACCTGGTGATGTTAAACAAATAGCGTAAAGGGAGTGTGGAGGGTGAGTGAATAATAATTTTGATAGAAAAGTTTAATTTTATTATAGTCTATTTGTTCTGTATCTGATAAATTGTATTCTGCTTGTAGATCTGAGAATGAACAGAAATATTATTTTGCGTGAGAGATTTCAAGTTTCCCAATTCAAATTTTTAGGTAACAATTTTTATGCAATCAAAGGTCATATTAAAAAAAAGGTGAAGTTTGCCTTTAATTTCTCTGACGTGCCCATAGGTATGGGCATAGGAATAACATACATTTTCCTTGCAGCCAAGGCAGCTATTGCCCAGGGTTGGTAAAAAAACAAAACAAAACAAAAACAACGGTCTCAAACACAAGTTCAACTGGATCATGATTAAAGACTAAATACTCAGTATCCTAAATGATGCTGAAGCTAAATTTGATCTAATGTGGCAGCCCTGAATAGAATATAACTCGGTCAGGTGACCAGAAATAAGATATAGGAGATGATTGGGATCTTTGAACTAATTTTATTTACTTATACCTCATTTTCCTTTCTTCTTTTATTTTAATCTTCATTTTTTTCTTTTCTTACATTAGATTGATTTAATATGGGATGATAAATATTAAAAAGGTCAACGATCTGCACCACAATGGCTTACAAATATTATATAACACTTGTATAAAGTTTAACCAACTTTGTCATACGGTAATCATCATACTACACGAGTATAGCTCAAATAGCTCTTTGTTGGCTATCACCATTAATAATCGATAGTATTGCATATCCCTTTATTATGTTTTATACCTATGTTCAATTACTGACCATGCATACAATGTTTAGATGTAAAATACTAGACTGACAATGTGTAGGCTTAAAGGGGTTGTAAGGTCTCATGGTTTTTCACCTTAATGTATTCTATGCATTAAGTTGAAAAACCTTCTTTGCTGGAGCTGCCCCCAAAGACCCCCCTTTTCTTACCTGAACCCATCCGTCCCAGCGACAAGCATGAGCCCAGTGTCTCCAGCCACTGTATTTGTCCTCATTGGATAGATTGATAGCAGCAGGAGCCATTGGCTCCCGCTGCTGTCAATCCAATCCAGTGACACGAGAGCGCGGGGGGGGCAGGGCCGAGTCCTGCTGACTGTCGCAGCTCTTCATGGGGGGCACACGATGAGGGGGAGGAGCCAGGAGCACCGGCAGGGCACCCCAGAAGAAGAGGATCGGGGCTGTTCTGTGAAAAACCATTGCACAGAGCAGGTAAGTATAAATTGTTTGTTATTTTTATTTAATAAAATGTGAACCTTTACAACCAAAGTATATGTGAACCCTCGTCTTGTAAAACAACCCATTCAGTTCAAAATAGAAATGAAAGGTAAAACATTTGTGTATACATATAAAAACCTTTTAAATTCCCTTTTACCCCCTTTTTTTAATGTGATTTTTCAAGTCATCACATGCCCTGTGTTCTCAGCTGCATAGGAGCTGGGGAAGGAGAAGCAGCAGTACACTGAGCTTCTGAGTGAAAGGCTGTGTAGGGGGGGCATGTCAGCACATGCCTGATCATTAGATTAGCTCCCAGCACAGCAAGAAAACTGACCATGATGTGCTCTCATGCCTAGCGAGGTCAGCTTTAATAGGAAAGCAGAGGGACTGGCAGGAACTCCAGGAACAAAATGCTATGGTAAACAGACACATTTGCCCTTCCAGGCAGGACACAGGAAAGTCTCCATAGGTACCTTTAGGACTAATGCCCCGTACACACGGTCGGACATTGATGGGACATTCCGACAACAAAATCCTAGGATTTTTTCCGACGGATGTTGGCTCAAACATGTGTTGCATACACACAGTCACACGAAGTTGTCGGAAAATCCGATCATTCTGAACGCGGTGACGTAAAACACGTACGTCGGGACTATAAACGGGGCAGTGGCCAATAGCTTTCATCTCTTTATTTATTTTGAGCATGCGTGGCACTTTGTGCGTCGGATTTGTGTACACACGATCGGAAATTCCGACAACGGATTTTGTTGTCGTAAAATTTTATAGCCTGCTCTCAAACTTTGTGTGTCGGAAAATCCGATGGAAAATGTGTGATGGAGCCTACACACGGTCGGAATTTCCGACAACAAGGTCCTATCACACATTTACCGTCGGAAAATCCGACCGTGTGTACGGGGCATAATACTGGGCTGATATATGTTCTCTGAAAGGAGAGAATACAAGTAAATAATAGCACACACAACAATCTTTGAAAGGCAAGGCTGCTCCATTATAACAACTTAGTGGGGGTTCTTACAACTGCCCAATCCTCAACGGTTCTCATTAAGCTACTCAAGAATGAGCAAATGAACTCTGAGACATCCATTCTCTCAGCACAGCAATAACTTACCTGTACAATAGAAAAGATCTTTATCATTTTTCTTCCTAATGAATCCAGAGTTGCAAACACATGGAGAGCTGCTTCCTTCTCTTGTACAGAGTGCTAGTGGTTTAATGGAATAAAAAAGGTCAATGTAATGCAGTCAGTGGTGTAATAATAAACATGGTAACTCGTGTGACTCTTCAGCTTTTGGCCATACATACAAATGAGTTTATTTTGCTGTGTCTAAATCTGGCCCCTTCTAACACATAACAAGACTCTTGCTGTATGCCCATTTGCCAGGACTGCTGTACTCTGGGGACAGAGCTTACCTTCACCTGTCTTTAGTATGGGCCAAATCATACTACTAGGGGCACATCCTGCTCTCTCCCTGCTGAACTGGAAACCGGAACCGGGAACACCTTCCCCTTTAAGTCTAGTTTCTGGCTTCAAACCCATATCCTTCATGTTCCCCGACTTTCAATCATTAATTCACCCTAAACGTTCCACTTCTTTATGAAGACAGGAATAACTTGAGGCTCACACATCTGAACTGCAGAAACACCTGAACTGTAGTTAGCTTTATCAACTGTCCTGTACTTAATAGGGAAGAAGAGAAGGCTGACATGTCTCTACATTCTCTGGTCCTATTTAACATTTGTTCTTTGTTTCAACTACAGCTTTTGCTTTCATAAAACATTTAGGGAGGCAGCTGGTACTCCTATGGTGCCCCCTAGGTTCCCATGCTGGGAGGGTCTTTTGACCATAGTGCTAGTGATATTCTTTGGCATAGTCTACCCATCTGTGGCAATCCACACAATGTTTCTAGTACACTGTAGAAACATTCTATCCTTGCAGAACTAAAAGATGGAAAGGTGTGTCAGGAATCAGCAATAGGGATGCCCAGATTTGCATGGCAGGATACTGGGACCATGCTTTAAAAGAGAAGTATGGGATTTTTTTTCAGTGTTATACTTACCTAGGTGGATGCAGCATCGGTCCGATGCTGTATCTGTCCCCCGACGCCTCTGTAGATAACCGAGCGATCGAACATTGTCAATGGCTCAGTTCTCTCAGCTCCTCGAGCAAAGAGCTGCTGACTGTCAATCAGTATTTCTCCGCTCTGCCTACTCCTCACTCACTGGAGCGCTGAGCTGTGGAGGGGCGGGGAGCGGGCTGTCTCAGGCTCTCAGCAGGTTGCTGAGAGGTTGAGACGGGTATTAGTCCAGGCACCTGGTGGATCCAGACTTCCATTGTTGGGATGACACGGTGCCTGGACTGCATGTCAGCAGAAAACAGACTTCAGGACTTCATGAATGTAAAACGAATTGCACTCCTGTGACCCATAGGAGAAGAACTGGGATCAGCAGGGTCAGGGTCAGAATAAATGGTACACGGTAAGACAAACATGGAAGACTAGAGGTTGAAAAGTTGATAGACATCGTGGGCAGGTGTTAAAATCTTAGTGAAATAAACAAAAACACTCAATGTTGATTTCAGAAACAGTCCTTCTTCATCTTCTTTAAGTTGAATAAAAAAGGACTAATCCACGTCAAGGCTGGAGGTCAAGGTTTTGAACGTGGAGATAGAAGGAAAATTATGTTTTTTCCTTTTTTTTTACAAGGAAGCCAAGTCCATAGACAAAATAGATTTTACAGTGGTCATAAGGTGAGCAACTAGCGCCTACCATTTGTTATATTTTAAAGTGGTCATAATGCAGTAAGGAAAAGGAGTGAAATAATGAGGAAGTGAAAAGGCATGAAATCAAAGAAGTCCATTTCACACCTTTGTAAGAAAGTATTTTGGATTACTCTGTGCCCTGAAACTGTGATGAAACTAAGTGAAGCCAAATGAAGCATGCCCACTCGATACTGGCATTGGTGCAAAACAGCCTATTTAAATCTCAAAATTGCCTAGAGAAATGGCTATCCTGCTGACTTTATTTCCACTTCTGATTTCCCCTTCTCAGCTTTTCTTCTGACCTTTTTTGAACCTGTATCTTCTGTTGCTGAACCTGGCTTGAGTTCCTGACTTTGCTTTTTGTCTGATAACTTGTTAGCTTCACTGCCCATTTGATCTTGACCTTGGCCTGGACTTTAAAATGGAACTTCACGCTCTCAATCAACATTAATTATTTTCAATCGTCATGCTGCTAACATTAGTAAATAGATAAGGAAAGTAGATCATATTTACATGTTTTTACACTTTTTTTTTTAATATTTCTTTAGTTACTTCCTGGTAACTTCTTGCCTAGGCAAATTATGTCATACATCCCAGGAGTCTTCAGGAGGGTCAACAACCGGGTTACTTTTTACCCACTTCCATACTGGGCCTATTCTGGCAATCCTCTCCTACATGTAAAAATCAAATTTTTTTTGCTAGAAAATTACTCAGAACCCCCAAACATTATATATGTTTTTTAGCAGACACCCTAGGGAATAAAATGGCGGTCATTGCAACTTATGTCACACGGTATTTGCAAACATTTTTCAAACGGGTTTCATAAATCAAAAAATGACAAGACAGTAAAGTTAGCCCAATTTTTTTATATAATTTGAAAGATGATGTTATGCCAAGTAAATAGATACCCAACATGTCATGCTCTAAAATTGAGCACACTCGTGGAATGGCGCCAAACTTCGGTACTTAAAAATCTCCATAGGCGATGCTTTAAATTTTTTTTACAAGTTACCAGTTTAGAGTTACAAAGGAGATCTAGTGCAAGAATTGTTGCTTTTGCTCTAACGCACACGGCGATACCTCACATGTGTGGTTTGTGCGGGACTTACATGTGTGTTCGCTTCTGTGCGCGAGCACACGGGGACGGGGGCGTTTTATTTTTTTTTTTGTTTGTTTATTTTACTTTATATTTTTATTTTGACACTTTCTCTCAAAATTTCGTTTTTTGATCACTTTTATTCCTATTACAAGGAATGTAAACATCCCTTGTAATAGGAATGGTGCGTGACAGGTCCTCTTTATGGAGAGATATGGGGTCTATAAGACCCCACCTCTCTCCTCCAGGCTGGAAAGCATGAGATCAAAAAGAAAATGAACGATTCCATGCTTTCTAGCGGCGATCGCAGCTTTGTTTACCTCAGACCTTCATAGAGATGACTGGTGACCCTCTCCTCTACTCATGGGAAATCTCTATTCTCGTCATCCGGCAGCAGTGGATTCTTTCTCCGGGTCCCTGATGGCACGGGAGAGCCCGGAGAAGCACTGGAGGGCGGCGGGAGGGGGGATGTCCCCTCCCATCGCCTGTAAGAACGATCAAGCGGCTGAACTGCTGCTATGATCATTCTTATGGTGCACAGAATCGTCGGCTCTAAAAAATGATATCTGAATGATATCTGCAGCTGCAGGCATCATTCAGCTAGTCCCATTGAAATTCAAGGACGTCATATGACGTCTTTGGGCTAGAAGTGGTTAAGTAACCCAGGAGTCTTCAGGAGGGGAGGAGAGGATGGGAGTTTTTTTCAGCAAAGTACACTCTCCTGCATGCATGCCTGAGCTAAGACTGATGGATTCCAGGAAGTAAATGCTACATGAATCATTTGCCCTTACTCAAGATGGTCACTGCCAGGAACGTTAGGGGGTTGTTTTCCAAAGTGATTTCTCAACAAAATAAAGCAAAGAGACATGGATGGATGGGGGAGGTTACTTTTAATATTTAAAATGAATTTTTTGGTTTGTGGTGCTCAGAGGCAGTGAAGATCCACTTTAACTATGCCTGTTCCTACTGAATTTTTTACCTCTGCTGATGTTGCTAATTTCTTCTCAATCCTGACTACAATACATCTTCTATGTGTTCCTACTATGTTCGATCTGCAACCAGTCTGCTCTACAACCATAACTCAGCAGTACTCATATCATGTCCATATAATCAGCTGCTGATTCTGGATCTACGAATAGGCACCCATGACCCTTCTTGCCCTCTAAATCACTGGACAGGAGGTGTAAGAGAAGCCCTCTTGTCAGTTTCATTTCCACCAGGAGACAACAAAAATCTTTAATAATATAAAGCATAAATCTGAGTTTGGAACCCAGTCTGTTTACCCCACTCTCAGGTTTATGGGAAGGCTGGAGGAGTATTTAAACCAGGATTGAGGTGGGAGGATGAATTTGATTATAATGGGGCAGACAGGTCACAAAGGGGTCAGCCCCTATTGGTGTGTGGAATGGAAAAAGATGGGGGGAGGGCTATGGGAGATGATACGAAGGTTCCCATGTTACAAACAACCATTAGAAATGGTACTGTTTGTACTAAATAAAAAATATGCAACATTAGTGTGCAAAATGTGACAATGAATTAAAGTGTTTGTTCACCGATGCAAGAAGTCTGCCAAGCAAAATAGGTGAGTTGGAAGCTCTGGTGCACGAGGAGAACTATGATTTATTTGGCATTGCTACATCTTGGCTTCATTCTTCACATGACTGGGCTACTAATATACCTGGCTATGCTCTCTTTCGGAAAGACAGGGTAAAACGGAGGGGTGGTGGGTTCTGTCTCTATGTGAGAAGTGATCTCAAAGCGAGTGTGAAAGAGGAGCTAGTTGGAGGAGAGTGTGATGAGTCTGAAGCATTATGGGTGGAACTGTACATGGGTGTGCGTACTACAAAGGTTATCATTGGAGTTTGTTATAGACCTCCCAGTGTTAGAGAAGGTTGAGACTCAGCTCTTCGCACAGATGGAAAGGGCTGCAAGGGCTGGGACAGTGATAATAATGGGGATTTTAACTACCCGGAAATTGACTTCAGTATTGGCACTGCTGGGACAGTTAAAGGCTCTGAGGCTCTGACTAGGAGTGACGCTCTGCAAGACCTGGTAATCTCAAACCATGCAGAGCTTATTACCAATATTCATATAAAAGAAGATCTGAGTAGCAGTGACCATAACATGATTTCATTTAATGTAAGCTGTAGGCAACAAACACATACAGGAAAGATAAAAACATTAAACTTCAAGAGAGCACATTTTCCAAGGATGAGGGCTGCTCTCCAGGATTTATAGTGACATCAATGAACACAGAATAGAAATGGGAATTCTTCAAAAAGACTGTATGCAAACTCACTGCAAACTATATTCCCATGGGCAATACGTTTAAAAGGCTAAAAATAAAACCTATGTGGCTCACGGCTAAAGTTAAAAAGGCTATAAATAATTAAAAAAAAAAATTTAAAAATATATAAAAATGAAGGAACATGATCATCGTTTAAATGTTACAAAGAACATAACAGAATATGTGAAAAGGAATTCAAGGACGCAAAAATGAAAAACAAACGACAGATTGCAAAAGATAGTAGGACAAACCCCAAAACATTCTTCAAATATATTAATAGTAAAAAGGTCAGGTCTGAGCATGTAGGCCCTTTACAAAATAATCTTGAGTGGGTGACTGGGGACAAGGAGAAGGCAAATTTAATAAATACTTTCTTCAGCTCTGTGTATACAAAAGAGCATGGGGGAACTCTTGTCCATAATGGGGATGGTATTGACACAGCCCCAAATGAACCATTATGGC
Source organism: Aquarana catesbeiana (assembly GCF_042186555.1). NCBI lineage: Eukaryota > Metazoa > Chordata > Amphibia > Anura > Ranidae > Aquarana > Aquarana catesbeiana. The sequence continues at coordinate 633,519,382 of NC_133326.1, forward strand.
TCAAAAGTGATATGGTCCAGAAATATTTAGACAGAATAAAGGTGGATAAAGCAACTGGACCAGAAGGCAACCACCCATGGATCCTAAAAGAATTGAGTGCTGTCATTTCAAAGTCACTTTTTCTAAATTTTAGGGGCTCGTTAATGACTGTAATGGTACCATTGGATTGGTGTAGGACCAATGTGTTGCTCGTATTTAAAAAGGATCAAAGTCTTTACCAAGTAACTATAGACCTGTTAGTTTTATGAGGAGTTTTATGAGGAGGTAAGTAAAACTTGTACAGTAGGGTGGCTGTGGACGTGGTATATTTGGATTTTGCAAAAGCATTTGACACAGTTCCCCACAAACGGCTAATGTGTAAAGTAAAGTGTACAGGCTTGGAAAGATCAGTTTGTAAATGGATAGAAAACTGGCTAAAAGACCAAATTCAGAGAGTAGCGGTTAATGATTCTTACTCTGAATGGTGTAAGGTTATCAGTGGTGCACCCCAAGGTTCAGTGTTGGGACCCTTAGTTTTTAATATCTATATAAATGATATAGGGTCTGGGATTAAAAGTACCATTTCAGTCTTTGCAGATGACACCAAGCTATGCAGTGGAATAATATCCTTACAGGATGTCTCCAACTTACAAGCCGATCTCAATACACTGTTTAATTGGGCAACTATGTGGCAAATGAAGTTCAATGTTGATAAATGTAAACTTATGCACTTGTGGGCTAAGAATATGCATGCCTCATACATACTAGGGGCATAGGTGTGCACACAGGGTGTGCTGGATGTGCCTGGGCACACCTTAATTACCCCATGTGCATTAGTATTAGCGCTCTGTGTGCCGGCAGGAAGATGGGAAAGATCTTCTTCTTGCTGGCTATGCCATAAGAGAAGTGTTTGTGCTCTTTTCTTTCATTGTGCCAGAAAAGAGATCAAGGTGCCGGGGTCATATATATGTAGACATACACACACGTGTGTTTGAGCTTTAGGGTGCACACCCTAATGCAATAGGCTGCACACACCTATGACTAGGGTGAGTACAACTGGGGATATCCATAGTGGAGAAAGATCTGGGGGTTTTGGTAGATAATAAGCTCAATAATAACATGCAATGCCAAGCTGTGGTTTCCAAAGTGAGCAAAGTCCTTTCTTGTATTAAGAGAGGTATGGACTTCAGAGAGAGAGATATCATTTTTCCCCTATACAAATCATTAGTAAGAAAAAAACAAGGAATAGTGGCGCATGCTGTAGTAAATGAATTGTATTTTAAGTCCATACAAGAGTCCTTTGAGCTGTATAGCTCTGGGTGAGATAACAGTCTGTGTAACCAGGGCAGCCTTGCAGGGGAAGTTGAGGCACACTCCAAAACATGTGGAAAGAAAACAGAAAGTAGGCACTGCTTAAGTAAGACTGTATTTGTTTAATAAACAAAGCGTATTAAAAACTCACATTGAAGTATCTTTACAAAGGCAAAGTGAAGTCCAGTGAAATCGTCCAATCTCCGTCTCGGCTCTCAGCGATGGTCTCGTCCTGTTGAGCTGTTTCAGACCTCATTCTGGATCCCGCCTGAGAGCTGAAAGATCCCTGGTGAACAGGACGCCGGCCTCATATAGCTCAACAGGATGAAACCATCGCTGACAGCCGAGACGGAGATTGGACGATTTCACTAAACTTCACTGTGCCTTTGTAAAGATACTTCAATGTGTTTTCCAAATCATTAGTAAGACCTCTACTGGAATATGCAGTTCAGTTTTGGACACCAGTTCTCAAAAAGGATATCAGGGAACTGGAGAAAGTGCAGAGAAGAGCAACCTAACTGATAAGAGGCATGGGCAAGCTCAGCTATGAGGAAAGATTAGAGAACTGAATTTATTCTCTCTTCAGTTGATCCAGGGAAAATCCGATTGCCTCTCGGGGGATTAGGAAGGATTTTTTTTCCCCTGCTGTAGCAAATTGTATCATGCTTTGCTGGGGTTTTTTGCCTTCCTCTGGATCAACTGTGGGTGAAGGATTGTGTATATGGGATTATATGATTTTTTTGTTGTTGGTTGAACTGGATGGACTTGTGTCTTTTTTCGATCTGATCAACTATGTAACACCGTGCCTGCAGTTTTCCCTTTGTCCCATAATTTTACCACCCGACTTGGCCTTATTCTGAAATACGTAGGCATATTTCTGCTAATTGATATAACTGTATTAAAAAAAAAAAAAGATATAAAACTTCAACCTAAAAACTTTTAAACCTAGAAAATTATTATGACCCAAAATCTATTGAATTTCCCTTTACATGCAACCCAACAGTGGGAGATATATTACCAGTACACTTTCCTCCAGGGTAAGTAATTGTGAGCCGCTCTTTGTCATTGTAGAATCCCTTATCACATGCACAGTAGTATCCTTTCCTGGTTTCCACACAATGGGAATGACTAGGGCAGTCTTCTGAAGTTGGGGAGCACTTGGTAAAATTAATAGCTTTCTCAGGCAGGTACCGAATACCTATAATACAGATCGAAAGAAGTGATGTATGACTTACAATATAATAATTGGTAAATCACACTGAATATGTCTCTTGTTTATTGTCTCTGTGTTGAAAAGTCACCTCCTGCAAAATCCTTGCTTTCATTCTGTTTGTTCCATTTTGCATAATTGAAATTGTAGCTATAATGCTTCTTGTTTAATTTTATGTATATTTTTCAAAGCTGACAAGTTTATAAAATGAAGATTGTGTCTTTTTAATAATATACATATATTAAGGGAAGTCACTAAACTTTTTTCTAATGCCCACCTAACCTCCTGCCCCCTGGACCCTGTTCCTTCTCAAATACTACGGTCACCATCTGACTCAATTCTACACTCCCTAACTCATATCATCAACCTCTCACTCTCTACTGGCATCTTCCCCAACCCTCTAAAACATGCGCTAGTCACTCCCATACCAAAAAGGCCTCAGACCCCACCAATCTTAACAACCTAAGACCCATCTCTTTACTCCCCTTTGCCTCCAAACTCCTTGAACGTTTAGTCTACAACCAACTGAGCGACCACCTCATTGAGAATAACCTTCTTGATCCCCTTCAGTCTGGAGTCCATACTCTTACTCTTGGACCTTTCTGCTGCCTTTGATACAGTTGACCACCCCCTCCTCCTCAAATAACAATTTGCTTGGTCTCCATGGCTGCAATCTCCGTTGGTTCAAATCTTACCTATCTCATCGCACCTTCAGTGTCACTTACAACTCCACTTCCTCTTCTCCAACTCCTCTTATCGTTGGGTCCCCCAAGTTTCTGTCCTTGGACCTCTGCTATTCTCGATCTACACGTCCTCCCTGGGTCAGCTGATAGCCTCCCATGGCTTTCACTACCGTTTATATGCTGATGACACCCAAATCTATCTCTCTGCCCTTCAGCTCATCCCATCAACCTCCTCATGCATCACTGATCTACTAACAGACATATCAGCCCGGAGGTCAAACCACTTCTTCAAACTTAATCTATCTAAAACTGAGCTCTTAATATTTCCTCCCCCACGTGCCCCCTCCCCTGACTTCTCTTTTAAGATTATTGGCACATCTATCAGTCCATCCCCACATGCCAGGGTGCTAGAGGTAACCTTAGACTCTGAACTGTCCTTTCAGGCCCACATACAATCCCTGTCCAAATCATGCCGCCATAGCCTCCGCAACATTTCCAGAATACGTCCCTTTTTAACTAATGACACCACCAAGCTTCTAATTCACTCCCTGGTCATCTCTCGCCTCGACTACTGCAACTCCCTCCTCATTGGATTACCTTTACATAGACTATCCCCCCTTCAGTCCATAATGAATGCCGCTGCAAGACTCATCCATCTTACCAACCTTTCAGTGTCCTCCACCCCTCTCTGCCAATCCCTCCACTGGCTTCCACTCACCCAACGAATAAAATTAAAAGTACTAACAATAATTTACAAAGCCACCCATAACTCTGCCCCCAGCTACATCACTAACCTAGTCCCAAAATACCAACCAAGCCGCTCTCTTCAGTCATCCCAAGACCTCCTGCTCTCTAGCTTCCTTGTCACCTCCTCCCATGCTCACCTCCAGGATTTCTCCAGAGCTTCTCCCATCCTTTGGAACTCCCTACCCCAATCTATCTGACTGTCCCCTAATCTAGCCATCTTTAGGCGATCCCTGAAAACCCTTCTCTTCAAAGAAGCTTATCCTGCTTCTAACTAACACTGTTTTACTTCCTCCATCAGCTCATCCCCCACAGCTATTACCTTTTGTATCAATTGACCCTTCCTTTTTAGGTTGTAAGCTCTAACGAGCAGGGCCCTCTGATTCCTCTTGTACCAAATTGTAATGTAACTGTCTGCCTTCATGTTTTAAAGCGCTGCGCAAACTGTTGGCGCTATATAAAACCTGTATTGTAATAATAATAATTAAAATGACAGCCCCAAATTTTGTTCAGATATAGATCCTTTCATCCTGTGATCTTTGATCTGCATGTAACATCAATTAAGGAATCCTTACAAGTAAAAAAAAACCCCTGTAAATTAATTAATTAATTAAATTGATTGACCATTAGTTAACCCTAATAAGTCCTAATTAACTCCTAATTAACTCCTTTATGTTTGAGGAAAGAAAAAAATCCTGGACGGCCGCACACCATAGAAGGCATCTTTATTGATATTAAGAAATAGAATCCAAATGCAGTCACCTCATGTACAGGGAGGAACAGGAAAGATAGCTAACTTGTTTCACGACCCATCATGGCGCTTATTCATAGCTGAATTCTCAGCTGAATTCTTTGGATTTTATTTCTTCTTATCAATAAAGATGCCTTCTATGGTGTGCGGCGTCCAGGATTTTTTTCTTTCCTCAAGCTTGTGCAGAGCCAGCACCTGTGAGTTCCATTAGGGTGGGTGTCTTGATAAGCATTTGAGAGATTGGAGCGGCAATCTTTTGCTTATAACTTGCTTATTATTTTTATTTTGTCTGCGGAATGTGACACTTAACACAGAATGTATCATCACAGCAATCAAAAAACTCTATATACAGTTTTGGAGTATATTATAATTTTTGTTAGTTTATCACGGTTTTATCTTCTTCTTATTTTTCTCATCATTGTAAAGTAGGCACTTTAAAAGTATTTGTTGGAACTAATGTTAGGAGGTAGCACAGCATAGCCATTTGTTATAGGTAAGTATAACACGTTTGTTATTTTTAACTAAAAAAGGGAGACTTTACAATCATTTTAAACTTCTGTGTCCTATTAAAGAGTTAAAGAGGAAATGTCACCAGCACACCAGGATCTCAAAAAATGGGTCCAAAAACTTTAATCACATAGTGTCAAAAAAAGCAAAAGCTTGAAATACAGCCGTTTATGCAGGAATGTGGGTGTTGGAAGTATTGTATTGGAGCTATTAAAGAGTTAAGCTGCTTGTGGATGGTGCCAAGTCAGGTGACCATAAGGTGCTCATCAGATATTTTGGTTCTAATTTTGCTCTTTATGTGCTTCACATTTGAAAATAGTTGCTCGCAAATATACAGTGCCTTGCAAAAGTATTCACCCCCTTTGGCATTTTTTGTGTTTTGTTGCCTCACAACCTGGAACTAACATGGATTGTTTGAGGATTTGCATAATTAAATTCAAAGAATGTGCACAGAACTTTGAAGATGTTTTTTTTTTTTTTTTATTGTGAAGCAAACAACAAATAGGACAAAATAACAGAAAAAGTCAATGTGCATAACTATTCACCCCCCTAAAGTCAATACTTTGTAGAGCCACCTTTTGCAGCTATCACAGCTCCAAGTCGCTTTGGATAGGTCTCTATGAGCTTGCCACATCTTACCACTGGGATTTTTGCCCATTCCTCTTTGCAAAACTGCTCCAGCTCCTCAAGTTGGATGGTTTGCGCTTGTGAACAGCAATTTTTAAGTCTGACCACAGATTTTCTTTTGGATTGAGGTCTGGGCTTTGACTAAGCCATTCTAACACATTTACATGTTTCCCCTTAAACCACTCAAGTGTTGCTTTAGCAGTGTGTTTGGGGTCATTGTCCTGCTGGAAGGTGAATCTCCATCCTAGCCTCAAATCACACACAGAGTGCACTATAGATTTTGCTCAAGAGTATCCCTGTATAGATTTTGCTCAAGGATATCCCTGTATTTAGCACCATCCATCTTTCCCTCAACTCCGACCAGTTTCCCAGTCCCGACTGCTAAAAAAAAAAAACATCCCCACAGCAGGATGCTGCCGCCACCATGTTTCACAGTGGAGTTGGTGTTCTTTGGGTGATGTGATGTGTTGGGTTTGCGCCAGACATAGCATTTTCTTTGATGGCCAAAAAGTTCAATTTTAGTCTCATCAGACCAGAGCACCTTCCTCCATACATTTTGGGAGTCTCCCACATGCCTTTTCACAAACTCAAAACATGCCATTTTGTTTTTTGCTGAAAGTAATGGCTTTCTTCTGGTCACTGTGCCATAAAGCCCAACTCTATGGAGCGTACGGCTTATTGTCGTCCTATGTACAGATACTCCAGTCTCTGCTGTGGAACTCTGCAGCTCCTCCAGGGTTACCTTAGGTTTCTGTGCTGCCTCTCTGATTAATGCCCTCCTTACCCGGTCCGTGAGTTTTGGTGTTCGGCCATCTCTTGGCAGGTCTGCTGTTGTGCCATGTTCTTTCCATTTGGTTATGATAGATTTGATGGTGCCCCCAGGGATCATCAAAGATTTGGATATTTTTTCATAACCTAACCCTGACATTGTCCCTTACTTGTTTGGAGAGTTCCTTGGTCTTCATGGCAGTGTTTGGATAGCGGTGCCTCTTGCTTAGGTGTTGCAGCCTTTGGGGCCCTTCATAAAGGTGTGTATATGTGACAGATCATGTGACACTTAGATTGCACACAGGTGGATATCATTTCACTAATTATGTGACTTCTGAAGGTAATTGGTTGCACCAGAGCTTTTTATGGGCTTTACAACAAAGGGGGTGAATACATACGCACATGCCAATTATCATTTTTTTTATTTCTGAAAAATAGTTTTATGTATATATTTTTCTAATTTTACTTCACCAACTTAGACTATTGTGTTCTGATCCATCACATATAATTCAAATTAAAAAAACATTGAACTAAAGGCTTTAATGTAACAAAATAGGTAAAAAGCTAAGGGGGGTGAATACTTTTGCAAGGCACTGTAGGTTCTACTGAAAGCTGATGACATGAATGAGGTGTGATTATGAAGAGTGGGAGATTTTTCTTAGGGAAGATAAAACTTATAAAAGTCCACTAAAGAGAAAAAAACAAGAAAATCCCTGCGCTATCATAACCCCCCCCCCCCCCCCCAAGGAAGCAGCAGTTCAACTGTGAACAAGTCACAACAAATAGGAAAAACAAAAAAAAAACTGCGCTATAAAGTGAAAATGCAAAGAGTCAATATATGCAGTAAAATCAATATATGCAATGAACACACACACATATGCATCCAATGACATCAGATCATTAGTGTAAAAACTGGTAGTAAAGTTCATGGATGGGAAAGAGGTAAGAGGAATCCCCTGGTAGTTCTCCGTGGAAATCAGGTGACAAAGTGGAAAGCAAACACACCCTGCACAGTGATCCTCCACCACCAAACATATGCGCTTACCAGATGGGAAGCGCAATAAGGCATGTGTCAGAACTATATCCAGGTCAAGCTGTTAAGCAGTAAACCGCTCCTGCCAATACTGCTATGGATGGTGAGCGTGAAAAATGGGTCCCGGTATCCTCTCACGATATCCCTCCGTACAGTGTGACTCCAACCATACAACAACCTGTCTGATGGTGTCCTGGTCTGGAGGTTGATGTGGAGCTCCTCTGAGTCTTCTATGGCTGAGGACCTCTCGGATGGTCCCTCTTGGCTCCTCTTATGACTCTTCTATGGTTGAGGTCCTTCTCGGATGGTCCCTCTTGGCTCCTCTGATGAGTCTTCTATGGTTGGGTGACTTGTAACTCTTCCCAGCACAGTGGCTGGACATGAAGTGGGAAATCTCTCTCAACTCTCGGCTTCTCTTCCTCCTGCTCACAAGTGTCCACAATCAAGGAAAGTTCTCCTCCGTGTCCCTGATGGAAGATGGAGGCTTCTTGTCCTGGCTGAGGGGTGTGAGGGACGTTCGGTGTCTGCTCTACGGATCTAGAAAGACGTCTTACTAGATCCGTAGAGCAGACACAGAACGTCCCTCACACCTCTCAGCCAGGACAAGAAGCCTCCATCTTCCATTGGGGACACGGAGGAGAACTTTCCTTGATTGTGGACACTTGTGAGCAGGAGGAAGAGAAGCCGAGAGATGGGAGAGATTTCCCATTTCATGTCCAGTCACTGTGCTGGGAAGAGTTACAAGTCACCCGACCATAGAAGACTCATCAGAGGAGCCAAGAGGGACAAACCGAGAAGGACCTCAATCATAGAAGACTCATAAGAGGAGCCAAGAGGGATCATCCGAAAGATCCTCAACCATAGAAGACTCATCAGAGGAGCTCCACATCAACCTCCAGACCAGGACACCATCAGACAGGTTGTTGTATGGTTGGAGCCACACTGTACGGAGGGATATCGTGAGAGGATACCGGGACCCATTTTTCACGCTCACCATCCATAGCGGTATTGGGAGGAGTGGTTTACTGCTTAACAGATTGACCTGGATATAGTCCTGAGATGTGCCTTATTGTGCTTCCCATCTGGTAAGCGCATATGTTTGGTGGTGGAGGATCACTGTGGAGGGTGCGTTTGCTTTCCACTTTGTCACCTGATTTCCACGGAGAACTACCAGGGGATTCCTCTTACCTCCTTCCCATCCATGAACTTTTTTTTTTTTTTTATTAAAAGGTTTTTATTTGCCAAAAAAAAATTATACATCTTATTTGCAAAATATAATAGACAAAAGTATACATGTTACAGTCCAGAATGCATTCAGAAGCAGAATCTGCATACAAATAAAGAAATATTACATGTATTATGCTGCGTTTGTCATTACTCGTTAAATCATTGGCTGTTTTCTTGAAACTCAGGGCTAACTAATCTTAGCCTAAACAGCTGTATAGAACAAAAGCTATACAATATTCAAATAAAAGCAACTAGAGGGAATTATCCCTCATAAAGTAAAAAAAAACAAATAAGAGAAAAAAAAAAAAAAAACTTTTTTGTGCTGCGTGCTGCTGTGATTCAACTCCCCACTAGATCTTTTAATTACTATCCATTGATTCTCTAGTGTCCTATGGAATTACTGGGTGGATTGTAGCTTGTTTTCAGAGTTAATCCATCTTCCCCATACTTTATTAAATTTTTTATTTGATCCTCTAGACTCATATGTCATTTTATACATGGTGATATTGGCGTTAACCAAACCTTTCCAGGCATTCAATGTAAGATAGTCTCTCCTGACCCAATGAAGTACGATTAATTTCCTTACATAGTAAAACAGTAGTCTTAGTAGTGTTCTCGTGTTATTACTCATAACTTCATCTTCTCTCCATGAACTTTACTACCAGTTTTTACACTAATGATCTGATGTCATTGGATGCATATGTGTGTGTTCATTGCATATATTGATTTTACTGCCTATATTGACTCTTTGCATTTTCACTTTATAGCGCAGTTTTTTTTTGTTTGTCCAGTAAAGAGACACTGTCAATTTTCTTTTTGGCTGCATGTGTTCACTAAATGTAAACGCATTTTTACAAAAAATTCCCCCCCAAAATCAACATTTTTAAGTATGTTTATGATTCGGTGTTGGGCCGCATTCATAGCCATTTTGGGCCGCAAGTTGGTCACCCCTGCTCTAAGGAGGAATGTTAATGCATAAAGCATCATTTGAAACAGAACATGAAAGCACACATTAACACTTAAAGAAAATGTAAAAAGGCTTTACTTGCTGAGTCCTACTTTTGAAAATACTAGCTTCCTGGTGCTTATATTTATCCAAAGGCTTCAGTACGTTTCAAGCCACTGGGGCTGAATAGGTTGTAGACTTCAAGGGGAGACATATGATGCTGCAAAGTGAATTTTCATTTAGCTTAGAGAATTAGTTGAAGCTATGATGGCTTAATTATCCAATCTTACAAGAGCAAAAATCCTATTCTATTTTAAGTTTTTCTTGTATAATGGGGTATTCTTTAAAATGTAAATTTTTACTTAATTTCATCTCATTCACAAAGCTGTGAATACATTCACGTAATTAACTTTCCTAAATAAACATCCTTGAAAACAAGACCAGAGTCCCAACTGCGGGTTGGATAGAAGACTGCATAAAGTTTAAATATTTTCAATATGTTATATTTAGCTTACCAAAAAAAAAGAAAGAAATTTATATATTTTGTAATTGAGTTTTATACTCTGTCCAACTCTGCCCATTAAACCACTGATTTTGGGTGGGTTTTTATACTGTTTGGCTTTAAAGTCAGACAGGTCCATTGCTATCTAACTACACACCTTAAAACACTCCTATGTCCTTCTTGGATTGGTTGTCAGTATCTAAACTGGTGGGGAATGTATATGTATTACTGGCCGCTAAACACTGTATTTTAGAGAATGAAGTGTGCTGTAATAAGACCCTGATGATACAGCATGGTATTAATAGTACGACTATTGAAAGCATGTATTTTTCTGTAACTCACCTGTTACACTAATCCAGAGTATTAGAACACAGGCACCTGAGGGGATAATCAGAAAAAAAAGTTTTTTATTAAGATAAAATTTGTGTTTTCTGTATTTTAGGTAATCTCATTCTATAATCTATGGCTTTACATTGTTATGACTGCAGTTCTATACAGTTGAAAACAATTATTTCCACAACCATACATTTTGTCAACTGCTTGTTTGACATTATCTATCTGGGTGAATTCAGATTAATCCTGTCCTCCATGCAGAGCTGCTGGCAGATGCATGTGCATCCACCTTTTAGCTGCATGCAGGCAGCCCATAGAAGTGGATGCACATGTGATGACTGTAATGGGGCATACACACGGTCGGACTTTTCGACCAGACTGGTCTGACGGACGCTGACGGACCAAATCCGGCGGACAATCCGATCATGTGTGAGCTTCACCGGACCTTCAGCGAACTTTTCCATTCGCAAATCTGATGGACTTTAGATTTGGAACAGGCTTCAAATCTTTACGTCATAACTCCGCCGGACCCAGAAATCTGCTTGTCTGTATGCTAGTCCGATGGACAAAAACCGACACTAGGGCAGCTATTGGCTACTGACTATCAACTTCCTTATTTTAGTCCGGTGTATGTCATCACGTACGAATCCATCAGACTTTGGTGTGATCATGTGTAGGCAAGTCCGTTCGTTAAAAAGTCTGTCGGAAGTCCATCAAAAGTCCGACGAAATTCCGCTGGAAAGTTTGTCGGACCAGTCCGGTCGAAAAGTCCACCCGTGTGTACGCGGCATTAGAGACTCAATCACATGGCAAAGTCTGACATACGGGCAGGACTGGGTGCACAGATACGAGCACAGAGGCCCATCTGAATGAGCACTTATGCCCTGTACACACGATCGGACATTCATCGGACCTTCCGACAACAAAATCCATCGGATTTTTTCTGACAACAAAATCCATCTGATTTTTTCCGACGGATTTTGGGCCAAACTTGTCTTGCATACACACGGTCACACAAAGTTGTCGGAAAATCCGATCGTTCTGAATGCAGTGACGTAAAACACGTACGTCGGGACTATAAACGGGGCAGTAGCCAATAGCTTTCGTCTCTTAATTTATTCTGAGCATGCGTGGCACTTTGTGCGTCGGATTTGTGTACACACAATTGGAATTTAAACGATTGGATTTTGTTGTCGGAAAATTTTATATCCTGCTCTCAAACTTTGTGTGTCAGAAATTCCAACGGAAAAAGTCCGATGGAGCCCACACACGATCGGAATTTCCGACAACACACTTTTTCCATCGGAAGATCCGACCGTGTGTACAGGGCATAAAGGAACACAAAGATAAACTCCAGCCAAAACTTTCTTTTTTTCAGTTCTGCGTGCAACATGGAAGGTATGGAACCTATTTTGTTTTTTTTTTCATTGCTGCCTAGGGGACAGCCCTTACTTCACCTACTTAGTGGTTTTAAACCCAAAAGCAAATATTTATCATAGTGATGGCTGCATTATTTTTCTTTTTTAGGCTTCCTTGCTTCTATTTTTAGCCAGTGATCTAGCCAGTAAGTCTGTTGTTTTTCAAAAGTTCAAGCTCTCCAGCAGAATGTATCAGTTACAGAGATAAGACATACCATTTAATACTAGCAGGAGTACTTACAATGATCTGTTTTTATCCATTTATGCAAAACCTTCATCCCAAGAGTAAAAAGAAAAACTGTTTGCTGTAACTGCTTATAAATTGTTAAAGTGTACCAAATAATACCTGCGCTCAGGGCAAAAAAAACCCCCAAAACAATAAAAACAGCTTGCGCAATTTGGGTAAATAAGCTCAGTGCTAAACATAAAATATAATCACAATATAATAATGTATAAATAAAAAATAAATAAGTTAATAAACAAAAAACTTTACATCAAAGTGAATCTAAAATATGGTATCATTTAATAGATCTTATGTAAGTCCATTAACGGTCCTCTTAGGGTGGCCAATGAATGACAAAACCATAATCAGCCTAAAAAGGATACTCCAAGAGTGTGACATAAACCAGAGAAATCCTCTACCAACAGTTATCACACACAGCCTCTTACCAAATAGCATTGACCACCAAATAAACAGTTGTCTAACAGCGCAATCAGATGCCCAATGGCTTAAAGGTGATCCACTAATTCACATAATTTGCATCAATCTCCCAGGTACCGGGATCGTCTCACCCAAAGGATAACAATCCTCCAAAAGGTATAGATCAGAAAAACAGCAAAGCCATCTCATAATGTAGAAAGAATAAAATTCAAAAATGTATTCAAAAGCAATGCACTTACATTTAAACAGCATAAAACCAGCATATTATATAGATGCCCCTGACGACACCTTTTGATGACCAAACGCGTAGGGTGGAGCTTTGGCGTGTGATGTCATCGCGCACCCGAAATGGACCTTGGCCATCTTGTTGGTTTGAAACATTGCTTTCCATATGATATGTTGGTTTTATGCTGTTTAAATGTGAGTGCATTACTTTTGAACAGTGGTCTCCAAACTGCGGCACTGGGGCCGGATGTGGCCCTTTGCTTACCTTTATCCGGCCCTTGAGGCATAATTCCTGCCACAGACACTAACAATGGGGCATAATTCCTGCCACTAACACCAACTATTTCTCCCCGTAATACCAAAGATCCGGCATTGTTTACTCCCACTGGGTACAGTCCAGCCCCCCTAAAGTCTGAAGAACAGTACACTGGTCCTTTCTTTAGAAAGTATGGAGACCCCTGCTCTAGACCAAAAGGATAGACAGATGAGGAGGAATGAAGGACAGAGGGATTTGGTTTGAAAAGAGGGACAGTCTCTCAAAATGATAGGCAGTTGGGAGCTATGCATACTTCATTCAAAACTGAAACCAAAGTTTTGGCTATACACTTCAGCGTCCAGCCTTCCCTTCAGTCCTAACATTATACACAGCTCCAGGTAGGTCTGCCACAATCATTCAGCTTCAAAAAGTCAGGTGCTTGTCCAGCTCGTACCATGGGATAGCAGAGATAAAGATTGAATGACAGCACACCGATACAAAGGTTTATTCCAAAGTGCATAGTTGCCAACAGTCCCGATTTTCCCGGGACAATCCCGATTTTGGGACCCTTGTCCCGGATGGAGGGTGTCCCGAATCGGGATTTTCCATAAGGAAAATCGGGAATGTTTTTTTTTTGTTTTAGAGCAGCTGGCTCCAGCAAAATGGCGGCCGGCGCCGCCGCTCTATCTTCCCCCTAGTAACTGTCTTGTGTAGTGGAGAGAGGAAGGGGGCTCGATCCGTGCAGCCAATGAAGCGGCTGCACGGCCCCTCCCCTCTCCACTGAAGGAGAAGACAATGCGACGGCGCGGCGTGTCTTGCCGAAACTAAGTTCCCCTGCCCCGTACTGCGCAAGCGCTGCGCCTGCGCAGTACAGGGGGGTCCATATTTGCCGAGGGGAACTTTCTCGGCAGGCAGAACACCGGCCAGCCGCACCTGCACTGAAGGGGGGTGAGCAGGGGGTGAGGGGGGTCTGCACTTATTGAGGGGGGGGCTGCATTGAGGGGGGGGCTGCACTAATTGAGGGGGGCTGCATTGATTGGGGGGGGTCTGCACTTATAGATGGGGGGCTGCATTGAGGGGGGGTGGCTGCACTAATTGAGGGGGGGCTGCATTGAGGGGGGGGTCTGCACTTATAGAGGGGGGCTGCATTGAGGGGGGGTCTGCACTTATAGAGGGGGATCTGCACTTATAGAGGGGGGCTGCATTGAGGGGGGGGTCTGCACTTATAGAGGGGGGCTGCACTAATAGAGGGGGGCTGCATTGAGGGGGGTCTGCACTTATAGAGGGGGGCTGCACTAATAGAGGGGGGCTGCACTAATAGAGGGGGGGCTGCACTAATAGAGGGGGGGCTGTACTAATAGAGGGGGGGTCTGTACTGATGGAGGGGGTCTGCACTGATGGAGGGGGTCTGCACTGAGGGGGTCTATACAGACTCTGCCGGGGGCACCTGATGCAAGGACAAACTCTGCCGGGGGCACCTGATGCAAGGACAGACTCTGCTGATCGCAGGCGACGTGGCTAGTGACACGCTCAGGGATCCCACTGATTCGGCATTATGGTGAGTTGAATGATTTAATTTTATATTACAATGTAATAATAGAAATAATGCGCTTCAATCATCCTGACACCATAACAACCATGGTGCCGGGATGATTGAAGCGTTAACACCTGGCGTTTGGAGTATCTTTATCTGCTGATTGTTAAACTTTCCAGAATACACATATTTCTATTGTGTAGGATCTGGGGTTGCTGTCCCGTCATTCCCCCTCTCCCCCTCTCCTTCTCTCCCTTTCCCTCTCCATCCCTCATTCATCTCAGACTCTAACCACACCCTCTTGAGCCATGCCCATTTACGCCACGCCCACTCTTACGCGTAAGCCACGCCGATTTTCGCGCGCCGCACTTGCCATTTTTTTGCTAGGTCACGCCTACAAACAAATGCCCCGCCCCCTAATTATTGCAAGGCTCCGCCTACAGCCAAAAAAGTGTCCCACATATTTTTTTTGCAATGTTGGCAACTATGAAAGTGCAAAATATGTCCATACAAACAAAACACAGGGTGGAGAGCTAGTGTTGTGTTCCCTTCAGTCTTCCCTAGTTGTATAGGCTTCTCTCCTGTACTGAGATTTCTCACAGTGTGCATTAGAAGCTATCACAATTCAGATGGAGCTGGCTGGAGGACATGCAACATTATCTAGCTGTTTTCTCCCAAGTCTGACTGCCCCTTTTAAAAAAAAAAAAAAAAATTAGCTGTATATTTCTTGCTACTACTATATTCTTCCACCAAATAATAACCCAAATTAAATTCTCCTGCTGCTGACGATCGCACTGATACCACATATGTGTATGTTAGTTGTTGTTTGTACCTATAGTACAGCCCAGAAGTAATAGTGCCCACTTTGCTTTTTTTTTTTTTTTTTTTTTTTTTTATCTAAAACACATTGACACTAACTGACGCTGATACTAATTAAAAAAAAAAACTTGACCCTGACCTTGACCATTCGACCCTGACCTTGACCCAAACACTAACCCGTCCCAGACACTGGCCTAGATTTTGAGCACAGGAAAATCAGGAAACTGCCAGAGTGTCAGCAAGTTCAGTCTGATCTTCTTGTATTCAAGACACACATGGTACCTGAGTCACTTTCAAAAGCGGTGTCTCCATGCCATGACAATATTAAATAAATACATTTTAATATTTTTTTTTACATTTTAATACATTTTTAAAGTGCATGTAAACCCCACAAATAAACTTCTCCTATTTTGCGCTTGTTGAACTGATAAACTAACCATTTAAAGTGTTTTATTACATCTGATCAATACGTGCAAAAAACACCTGTCTAGGACAGGAAGTGTGTTACTGGCAGGATCTCCAGGTGAAAATAAAAGGGAAAAAGCCTGGAAAAAGAAAACTAATGCATCTAAGGACTTTGTTCTTGCAATATCTTCATGTTTTGTTTTTTTTTATCTTGGTCTTACATACACTTTAACCCCTTCCAACAGTACGCATATACAGTTGTGCTCATAAGTTTACACACCCTGACTGAATTTATGATTTCTTGGCCATTTTTCAGAGAATATGAATGATAACACAAAAACATTTCTTTCACTCATGGTTAGTGTTTGGCTGAAGCCATTTATAATCAATCAACTGTGTTTACTCTTTTTAAATCATAATGACAACAGAAACTACCCAAATGACCCTGATCAAAAGTTTATATACCCTGGTGACTTTGGCCTGATAACATGCACACAAGTTGACACAAAGGGGTTAGAATGGCTATTAAAGGTAACCATCCTCACCTGTGAGCTGTTTGCTTGTAATTAGTGTGTGTGTATAAAAGGTCAACGAGTTTCTGGACTCCTGACACACCCTTACATCTTTCATCCAGTACTACACTGACGTTTCTGGATTCTGAATCATGGGGAAAGCAAAAGAATTGTCAAAGGATCTACGGGAAAAGGTAGTTGAACTGTATAAAACAGGAAAGGGATGTAAAAAGATATCCAAGGAATTCAGAATGCCAATCAGCAGTGTTCAAACTCTGATCAAGAAGTGGAAAATGAGGGGTTCTGTTGAAACCAAAACACGGTCAGGCGGACCAACTAGAATTTCAGCCACAACTGCCAGGAAAATTGTTTGGGTCAAGGCCAGACTGGCCTACCGGGATATCGGGAAATTTCCCGGTAGGCCGCCTGTCCTGGGGCCACTTTGAGCTGCGGCTGCAGCAGCACCCAGGGCCGATCCAAATGCAGAGTCCTCCTCTCCATCCCTCTGTTTGTGTAATCACAAACAGCGGGTGTCTCCCGCTGTGTCATGCAGCTGCAGTCTTAACTGTTCGGCGGCCGTCCACTGTAACAAAGCCCCGCCTCCTCATCCATGATAGACAGAACACTGATTCAATTTCCCAGCATTGTATCAGTGTTCAGTTGACCGTCTATCACAGACGAGGAGGCGGTGCTTTGTTACAGTGGACGGCCGCAGAACAGTTTAGACTGCAGCTGCATGACACAGCAGGAGACACCCGTTGTGTGTAATCAAGGTACTGGCGAGGCTGCAGATGGGCACTGATGAGGATACAGATGGGCACAGTGAGGCTGCATTGTTGGCACAGTGAAGCTGCAGATGGGCACAGTGAAGCTACAGATGGGCACAGTGAGGCTGCAGATGGGCACAGTGAGGCTGCAGATGGGCACTGATGAGGATACAGATGGGCAAAGTGAGGCTGCAGATGGGCACAGTGCGGCTGCAGATGGGCACTGATGAGGATACAGATGGGCACAGTGAGCTTGCATTGTTGGTACAGTGAGGCTGCATTGTTGACACTAATGAGGCTGCGGATGGGAACAGTGAGGCTGCATTGATGGGCACAGTGATGCTGCAGCATTGGCACTGATGAGGCTGCAAATGGGCACAGTGAGGCTGCATTGTTGGCACTAATGAGGCTGCAGATGGGCACAGTGAGGCTGCATTGATGGCTCAGTGAGGCTGCATTGATGGGAACAGTGAGGCTGCATTGATGGGCACTGACGAGGCTGCAGATGGGCACAGTGAGGCTGCAGATTGGCACAGTGAGGCTGCAGATGGGCACAGTGAGGCTGCATTGTTGGCACTGATAAGGCTGCAGATGGGCACAGTGAGGCTGCATTGATGGGCACAGTGAGGCTGCATTGATGGGCACTGACGATGCTGCAGATTGGCACAGTGAGGGTGCAGATTGGCACAGTAAGGCTGCAGATTGGCACACTGAGGCTGCATTGTTGGCACTGATGAGGCTGCAAATGGGCACAGTGAGGGTGCATTGTTGGTGAGTGTGATACAACATTACTATTAAGTATTATTTTATTATGGCATTATAGTATTAATTATCTTTAAAGTATTATTTTATTATAGTATTTTATTATGAATGGGGTGGGGGTTGTCGGCACGGAGTGTGATCTCCCTGAAATGAGCTTGCCACTTCCCTGAAATGAGTTTTTGCAGGTTGGGATGTCTGGAATCTAGAGACAGATAACAAAAAATGGTAAAAGGTTTGGGGGCTAAAACATATAGAGAGCGACTTCAGGAACCTGATATGTACAATCTGGAGGAAAGAGGATAAAGGGGAGACATGATTGAAACCTTTAAATACATCAAGGGAAGGAATAAGGTTCAGGAGGGCAGTTATTTCAATATGAAACCAAAATCAAGAACACAGGCACATGACTTCAAACTAACTGAAGGAAAGTTCAAAACATATCTTAGAAGGTATTATTTTACTGAAAGGGTAGTTGATGATTGGAATAAACTACCAGCAGAGGCACTGAGGCAGTCAACAGTAAATGGCTTCAAACATGCTTGGGATAAACATATATCTATAATTACACAAAAAAGTTAACAAAAAAGAAAAGAAAACAAAAAAAGAGCAAACTCGATGGACTACTCAGTCTTTTTTCTGCCATCACGTTTCTAAGATGTAAATTGCCATCAGGGATCTGTAAAATGCTAGTTGTCTGGCTGCAGTTTCAGTGGCTATAATACTCTTTGACCTACAACAAGCATGCTCACTAGTAAAGGCAGAATAACATGAAATCTCCTGATCTGCCTGTGGTTTAGGGCCCATTCACACTGCCCACACACGGAAACATTCCGTTTTGGTGTGCAAGCAGTTGTCATCTTTGGGCTGCAGTGAAGTGTGGCAAGGGTCGGTGTGATGTTCGTTGTACCACATTACACAGTTCCCCCTTTTTTTTTCACATTTATTTGAAGTACAGATAGTGACACTTTGTTCATATCTACGTGGTGCGTTGTGCTGCTGTGTGATGCCTGTGATGCCTTCCTGTCCGCTCTGCACTTCTGGGCTGCGTTGCAGTGCGTATAGGGCACATAAAAAACAATTGTTTCTATGTGCCCTACCGGTGACTGGCATTCTTCCAGTGTTGAAAAAAGCCAGTCACCACACTAGTGTGCACAAGCCCTTGGGTCAGTATTTCAGAAAATATATATCCACATCAAAAAGTTAGATCACCGTGACAGTCTGACAGCATGTTTCATTTAATTTAATTTCATTCAGCATTACACACTGCATCAAATTGGTTTGCTTGGCTGTCATCCCAGAAGGAAGAAGGAAGCCTCTTCTAAAGATGATGCACAAGAAAGCCCACAAACAGTTTGCTGAAGTAAAGCAGACTAAGGACATGGCTTACTGGAACCATGTCCTGTGGTCTGATGAGACCAAGATAAACTTATTTGGTTCAGATGGTGTCAAGCGTGTGTGGTGGCAACCAGGTGAGAAGTACAGAGACAAATGTGTCTTGCCTACAGTCAAGCATGGTGGTGGAAGTGTCATGTTCTGGGGCTGCATGGATGCTGCCAGCACTGGGGAGCTAATGTTCATTGAGGAAACCGTGAATGTCACACATGTACTGTCACATACTGAAGTAGAGCATGATCCCTCCCTTCGGAGACTGGGCCGCAGAGCAGCACTCCAACATGATAATGACCCCAAACACACCTCCAAGACGACCACTGCCTTGCTAAAGCTAAGGGTAAAGGTGATGGACTGGCCAAACATGTCTCCAGACCTAAACCCTATTGAGCATCTGTGGGGCATCCTCAAACGAAAGGTGGAGGAGCGCAAGGCCTCTAACATCCACCAGCTCCGTGATGTCATCATGGAGGAGTGGAAGAGGACTCCAGTGGCAACCTGTGAAGCTCTGGTGAACTCCATGCCCAAGAGGGTTAAGGCAGTGCTGGAAAATAATGGTGGCCACACAAAATATTGACACTTTGGGCCCAATTTGGACATTTTCACTTAGGGGTGTACTCACTTTTGTTGCCAGCAGTTTAGACATTAATGGCTGTGTGTTGAGTTATTTTGAGGGGATAGCAAACTGACACTGTTATACAAGCTGTACACTCACTACTTTACATTGTAACAAAGTGTCATTTCTTCAGTGTTGTCACATGAAAAGATATAATAAAATATTTCCAAAAATGTGAGGGGTGTACTCACTTCTGTGAGCTATTGTATGTGAATTTTAAACCGCATCCAATTCGAATGACATGTGAATGTAAACGGCTCTCAGTGGAGCTGGTTCACCCATGTCCGAGGAGGATGCAGTGTCTTTTGAAAAAGGGTCCTGTGCATTTTGGGGTCTGGTTCAGGTGTGAATTCAAGCAAAAAATTGCACCCAAATCACACTTAAACTGTTGAACAGGAATGCAGCAGACCCCGGACTGGAAACCACAACCGCACATATGTGAACCCAGCCTAAAGGTTTTCTGTAACTTTTTTAGCCACAAATACCAGTGCATGTCGCCCCTACTCTCCAAAACCCCCCAAAATTTGAACACACTTACCCCACAGCAGCTGTCTCCTGGAACAAGTCATTGTGTATAATACAGATACACTGAGAAGCTTACAAATGTAAATGTTAAACTGGGAGGATACCTCTCCACACCAAGGGGAACCACACTGATTACACAACAGTTCCTCCTACGCTCTCTAAAAAAAAGAAAACGTGTTGCACTGTCCCATGAAAAAATGTGATGAACAATATGAATACATTTTAAACACGTAACAAGAGAAATGTGTTTTTTAACTTAATATTAGTTCCACAGAAGGAATACGGAAGTGGCCCCATGAAATTGTCACCATGTTTTATCCTTCATTTATTAGTCATTCACTGATTATATCTGTAGCACTACCCCCCTCCCCGTAGGAGCCACTAAGTAGATTACCCGAATTTTTTTCACATTAGTTTACTCACAGCAAACCACAGTTCCAATCACTCTTCAGACAAAAGACGTTACTTACTAAATTTAATAACCACTCCGACAACATAAATCCCTTTGACTGGACTGATACTTTATTATTGTGTATCAGCCACAGCTTGACTATGAAACACTGAGTGATCAAACCCAGTGGCGGCCCGTCCATTAGGGGCGCACGGGTACAGCCCCCCCATCCACACGTCTGGCCCCCTGATCTACATACAGGGCGCCGGATGCATGGATACCAATGGAGGGGGTGTTTTTTTTTAAGCACATGAGTAGAGCTAGAGGCTTTAATAGGCTTAAAAAAAGAGTGGGCTCGGAGCGCAGCTCTCTGCTCCCCGCAACAGCCCACAGTCTTTAGGACAGGGGTCTTGAATTAAAATTTACGGAGGTCCAATTGGTAAATCTTTCCTCTACCAGAGGTTCAGATCTCATGTTTGCACAGCACAGCCCCCCTTTACATCACAGTCTCCCCAGTACATCAGTGTCCGCAGCCCCCCCACCTTCCACTTCACAACCCTTTTTACATCACAGTCTGTTCGGATGATAGCGGGAGCCGGGTGGGAGACCCGGGAGAGGACACTCAGTCGCTCCACTCTTTAGTGATCCCTGCTCTAGGATCTCTCTCACTAGTCTGTACTTACAAATGTCCTTGGAAAAACTGGTTGTCTCCGATATCTCCGAGACATTTTTACCACATGATACCAGGCTAGATCTTCAGAGGGCAGCCCTTCAATCAGCTTCAGAAGCTCTCAGCAAAGCAAGCCTTCAGGTAGCCCAACAGAGGCCTCAACAACCCTTATGCACATGGCAGGATTGCCTAGGGGGCTAGCAGCCCCCCCTAGGCTGTGATCTCCTTCTCAATTAAAAAATACCAGGCTGCTCTCAGCCTCAGAGAAGAGGGTTTTTTCCGGTGCTCCAGATTTTGTGATGTCAAAAATGGAATGGTATAATAATGGTTCTGATAGTACATTAGTGTTTAAACAAGAGGGGGTAGAGAGGAGGCAGCCATCCTCAGAGGGTGTCTCTGTAAGCATAGCAATGAGAAGGAGGGGGGGGGTTGTGGAAGCGCCAACTCTGCTGACACTGTCATATGGTGTTGGTGTAATGCATACACTTACTGGTAAGTAGGTTCAGTTGGGGTGGCGATGTCCATCGAGGGTTGTGATGTCCTGGGATGTGCTGGTGTAGAAGTGCAGGCTTCAGTGGCGGTCTTTCGGCTCAGGGGATGTGTGGAGCTTCCACACACTGGACACCGCTGTATAGCCCTTTTCAACCAGGAACAAACATCTCCTGAGCCGAAGGACCGCCACTGAAGCCTGCACTTCTACACCAGCACATCCCAGGAAATCACAACCCTCGATGGACATCGCCACCCCATCTGAACCTACTTACCAGTAAGTGTATGCATTACACCAACACCATATGACAGTGTCAGCAGAGTTGGCGCCTCCACACCCCCCCACCCCTCCTTCTCATTGCTCTCAGCCTCAGAGTATTTATACAGACTACCAGTCACCATCTGGGCACCTCTCCCCAGGGATTGGCCAGGGCTGTATGGACATTCAGCTGCTGATTAGACTCTCCCTGCCCACTAAATTTCAGAAACATTTCTGGACCAGCCAGGGGATAACAGTCAATCCTGCAGCCACTGAAACACAGCACAGGCCAGAACAATCAACAGTACAGTAAACTGAAACTAAATTTGCACAACAATGAAATGCAGCTTCACTGGTACAGTGAGCCAGAACTAAATTTACCTAATCCTAACACCTATCTAGAACGGTACTGCATATCCCATTGCCTATATTACATGTTTAGTTTGGATGAAATCCTGAGGCTGCTTTCTGATCCTTTCTCTTTCAGGTACCAAGCTGCTTGGAGTTACTGGGCAGAGGTGTTGTTGCTGAGCGGATTGTGGGTTATCACCAAGCAGAGTTACTACTTAGCTGACCAGTGGATTTGTGATTCATGTTTTTGGAGGGAAAACAGCTGTCCAATTCCTTGTGAAGGTCTTCAATGTAAAAAAATGTCACCATCCCACCAATGATTCCTGGAGTGGGACCAAAGCTTTATTTTTTGGTTACATGGTACATTCAAATGCAACATTTCTAGGTTTAGTCCCTAAGGCAGCTATTAGCAGTTACCTCAGGGTCTTCCTACTGCTTCATCTGACTACTGGATCACTTCCCCCACCCAACTCCTCTCTGTTTTCTTGTTTTTTCTTTGTTGCAGTCGATTTTTATGGGGTAATGTCATTCACTTTGTGGGTGGAGGATGTTTGTAACAGTAGCATACCTCCCAACTGTCCCTGATTCGCCAGGACCATCCTGGGATTTGATCCTTGTCCCGAAGTCCTGGCAAATCAGGGCTGAGTCCACTCCCCGGAATGCTTCTTGGTTCCCGCACGCCGTGAGCCACACTTTGTATGGCAGCTAGCATCTCTCCCTGGCTGCCTCTGACACACACAAGGCTGCAGAGCGGAGTGCACTGAGCTTGCCATCTCCACCTCCTGCTGCTGTGATGTTTTCCTGTACGCAGAGGAGGAGGCCAGGAGGAGGCACACCACACCACCGCGTAAATGCCGCTGATCTGAGGTCTGTAATGAACTTATCTATCAGTGAGACTTGCAAAAGAGGGGGGCATGGGGAAATGGGGAAGAGGGTGGGGGGGGGGCTAAGCCTACAATTTACTTGGAGTGATTTGAGGGGGGGGGGGATATGTGCTAGGGGGCACTTTAGGATTGTAGGGGACTTGTGCTACAAGAGGGTTGGATATGAAATGCATCCCCCTTCCACCCCACCCCAGCACAAGTGTTCTCCCCTTTCTAAGGCACTGCATTTGCAACTGGCATTTGTGGGGTCATTGAGTTAGCTGTTATCTGTGCTAGAAGAGGGATTTGGGGGGTTGTGCTTGAGGGGTGAGAGAATTTTTGCTGGGAGAAGAAATGTGGTGGGATTTGTTGTGTTGGGAAGGGGGATTGGGGGGAAGAGGATTTGTGGTGTGAGAGTGAACTGAGGGGCATGGGGATAAGTGCTAGGGTAGGGAAGAAGGGTAAATTTCGCTGGGACTAGGGATTTGGGGAGGGTGGAGGAGGACTTGAGCTGAGGAAGGGGGAAGAAGGTTTGCATGGAAAGATTTGTTCTGGGAAGGGGAGAAAGGATTTATACTGGGGGGTTAGTTTGCAAATTAGTGCTGTTTTTTTTGGAGGGGGGGGAATCGCTTGTGGGGGGAATTTTGCTCTTTCCTTACCCCTACATTGTGGGTTACACACCCCTGATTCCTGTGCCCTTTTTGTTTTGCACTCCTGACTTTTGCTATGCATCACACACTCCTATCCCCTGCATTCTGTACATTATGTACTCCTGGACCCTACTCTCTGTGTATCATATACTCCTAAACCTGGCACTGACTACAGCCCTCTATGCATTACATACTCCCGATTCTTGAACACATTGCATTATACACCCTGGACCCCTGCAGTCTGTGTTATGCATCCTAAACCCGACACTGGCTGCAGCACTCTGTGCATTGGGTATCCCTAAACCCTCTGCTCTGTTTTACACACTCCTGCTCTATATACACAATACTGTACATTATATACTTGTCACCAAAGTGTTTATTGTCTCAACAGTTGCTGGTTGCTATGCAGTCCCTGACTATTTTAATTAAGTTCTTTTTTTTGGAAAATAATTTTTATTAGACATTTTTAATACACAGTACAAACACTACCAAAACAACCCAGCAACACCCCCCCCCCCATTTTCCCTCTAGTGCAATATTCCATAAGGTGCAGGAACATAAATAAGGACTAATAGCACTTGAAGCGAAACATCACTATACCAGAGCCGTATTGAACAGACAAGCAATCAGAGTAACAATCCCTTGGTCAAAACTAAAAACTTCAGCTTACATAGTACATAAAAATGTCAATACTGTGTTAATACATCCATAAAATGTTTCAAAGAAGAGTATCGGTGGCCGAGAGCCAGCACTGCCATAGCTTTTCAAATTTTTTTGGGGCAACCCCTACTCAAGTATGTGGCTTTATATAAAGCTAATATTTTGTTAACAATACCCTTCCAGTATGATAGTGAAGGGGCCTCTGGCTTCTTCCAGAACAACAAAATGGCTTTGTGTCCATAGAATAGGGAAAGTGAGATAAAGGTCCTTTGAGCCCTACGTGGTGCTACCTTCTCCACCAAGCCCAGCAAACAGACTGGAATTGTCACAGAAACAAGAAGGGAAAGCAGGTCATGGAGAGTTCACCCACGTCCAGAACTCCGGTATCAGCCTGCAATGCCAAAATATATGGTCAAAATTGGCAGGGTTAGTAGTACAGCGCCAGCATTCCACCTCACCCGTGCCATAGATGCTGGCTATTCTTGCTGGGGTATAATAAACCCTATGAAGCAGTTTGAATTGAATATAACAATCACGAGCCGACACCAGAGTCCTGAATGGGTGATCCCACATATCATCTCCTGAAAATCAGGTATTAATGAGATCCATCTGTCCCTACACTTACTTAGTGCTTTTGGCCTTTTTGGCCTTTAGTTCTTTATAAACTTCCGACAATGGCTTCTGCATGGAGTCATCACACAATAACTGTTCCAGAGGAGAAGACTTAAGCTGAAAAGTAACAGTACCGAATTGTGCTACAAATGCATGCCACAGCTGCAGATAGCGCAAAAGATACCAGTTCGGGAGGTTGTGTCTATCTTTTAATTGGTCAAACGTAAATAGTCTCCCCCCCACTATATTCCTCAGTTGTTTGATGCCCACTCAGGCCCACAGTATTGTGTCCGGAATCGCACCAAAGTGGGATAATCTAGGGTTAAATAATAAGGGAGTGTCTTATGACCACTCCAGGGCATCAGGATGCATCAACACCTGTACGTTGTCCCATGCATAAATGGGACAAATTCCAGTCCACGTAGTCAAAGGTCTTTGCCATGTCAAGGGACACTACCACCCTAGCCCCTGAGTTGGCATGATCAATTTGCAAGTGTGCAAACAGTCTAATAGTCTACGAAGATTAGTGTCTGTAGTTTTCTGTGGAATGAAGCTGGTTTGGTCCATATCCACCAGGGTAGTGATAACCTGTGATAATCTGATAGCCAGTATTTTAGTTAAAATCTTAAGATCCTGGTGTAAAAGAGCAATAGGTCTGTAGGAGGAACAGTCCAGAGGATCTTTGCCCAGTTTAGGCAACAAAATCACCTGAGCTTACATGAGGGAGTCCGGAAGAACCTTGTTTTCCAAGCAGAAGTGAAACAGAGACCTAAGTCTTGGGACAAGAGCCTCAAGATCTAACCTATACCACTCCACACAGAGTCTAACCGGGCAGGGGGATTTATGAGGAGGGAAAGCCATAATAGCCGACTCAATCTCCTTCTCTGTGATTTCAGCCTCAAGACTGTTTCTGTCCAGCTCAGAAGGGACAGAAATGGTAAGGGAGGAAAGTAGTGATTCCAAGTCCCGCTCATTGTAAGCTGGAATATGTGCATAAAGTGCTTTATAGTATTCTACAAAGGTGTCCAGGATGGCAGCTGAATCTGTGAGTAAATCTCCCTGTGCCTTTTTAATGCAAGGGATATTGGTCTGAACTCTCTGTTCCGCAACTAAGATAGCCAGCAACTTTCCGTTCTTGTCTCCCTGCTCGCAAACGGATTCAACCCTTTTTATCCACGAGGTATGTTCGCTCGTACGTTAGCTCTGTATAATGCAACGCCAGGTGACGAGCTTTCAACAATTCTACATAGGTGACATCTGACTGGCCTGTTGCGTGAGCTAGCTCACAAGCCCTTTCCTTATCCTGAAGTTCCTGTAACGTGGCATTAAATCCCTTACGGGTCTGTTTATTAGCCGAGATATAAAGACCCCGCATACATGCCTTAAAGGCCATCCCAAATAATAGGAAGAGAGGCTGAGGAGAGCTAATAATAATAATAATTGGTAATATCTGATTATTCTAACGTTTCTCTTCTGTATAAATAGATTAGATTGTTATCCTTTTTTCAAGTTATCATTCGTTACTGATTTTATTGGTTGTAGCTGCAACCACATTGGTTGATTCTTATATAGACAAGGTTGTACTCACTTATTTGACGTATCATTAGGCATATAAGTGAGGCAGGTAAAAATCGCCATGACACCCTCAGCCTCCGTAAGTCTCCCTCTGATCTTATCTAGGTCATGGCATATTAAGATGCATTCAGATGCCAGGTGATTTATATGGACCATCAGCACAGCCTTGAAGCCCTCTATAGCCTCTAAGATAGGCTTCGTAATAGCGTCCAGAGCTGTCTCCAAGAGTGGAGGGGAGCTAGGGGCCTTCAGAGCTGGGGAGGGAGACACCATGTCTGAGGAGAGCACCGCTGGACTCTGCTCCATCCTCTGCCAAAGTTGTGCTCTGGAAGCAGAAGCTAAGATGGTGCCGGGAGAGCACGTGACCTGCCCCTTGTCAGAGCGCTTTGTGTCGGGATGACTTACCCTGTCCTTTTGTGGACATGATCGCTGTCACAGGGGGATCCAGGAGGCTAGGAGGAGCAAATGGATACCACAGCAGCATGATTTGGGTCAGTATTCAGGGTAAATAGGATGGATCTGCACGGAGGTCTGAGTCCACACGTCTTTCCCGACGCACAAATCCCGGCCACGCCCCCTACGCTATGCATGACGCAGGTCTTGTTGCTTCTCCATTGTCCCTCCTTCTGAAGTTCAAAAGTTGGGAAAAGTTGGGAGGTATGCAGTAGGGTTGGCATGGTTAAATTTGGAGTTGGAGTCTTAAGATGTTTGGAATTACTGGGCAGAAGTGCTGTCGCTGGGCAGATTTTCCAATTATAGGCAATACTAAGGGCGGCCATTTATGGATTGAAATTCGGCCGGTTCAGCAGAGACCTGATGGAGACTACATTATGAAAATATGGTCTACTGTTGTCACCAACGTGAAACTTGCCCTGACAAATCTCGAGCTTAATCTTCTTCAGAAATTGACACTTCTGGGAGTGTCAATCTCCTATTCCCCTGCAATTATTCATTGATTTGTCCCAGACCCCTACATCACTACAGTACACAATAGGGATGTAAGGACCGGCGGGAGGAACCTCTGAGCAGAGCAGGAAGGGACCAGGTATCTGACACTTTTTTTTACTTACCTTTGGATGGAGATTTCTTTTCAGTGGAGTGGTGTTCGGTGACAAAGGTCACAGAATAGGTAAGTATTTTCTTCTACTAGTAAATGCTTTTAACCGCAAGCATTGTTTGTCAAAAGTCATTTTAAACGCTTCAGCAGCTTCAGGAAACTTTATGAGATACAGATGTACATTATGCAAACATCTTGTGGTAAAGTTGAGATTTCACACCGAGCACCAAAAATGGGAAGTAAAAAAATGGCCGTGACATTATGCAAATCAAGAGGAAATAAACCAGACAACATTAGATAACAAAGAAGGGACAAACTGTGTGACTGTATGGATGTGTACAAATTAAAAATTCTGAGGATGATTTTGTCAGAAAATCAGAGAAGTCCTTGATTTTGTACACACTTCCTGTATCATCTGAATCCCTGTGCTGTGGATAAGAAGACAGTAAGAGTCATTGTATAGCTTAGCAAAATGACAATGGGCAGGGCTGACACCATTCCACTCACAAAAAATGCTGTGTGTTGTCAGCCTACAACAGGGTTTAAAGGATAAGTTCGCCTTTTGACAAAAAATAATAAATGTACATTTTTTTGCAGGTACAAAAATGTGCACTTTTTATTTTCTTTTGGGAGCCTGTAAAGCATTGCACCAGCGATCAGCAGATCCCTAATGGCATTCAGGTCTCCTGCAGACCTGTCAGTGTATTGGCTTGCTCATACCTCGTATGAGCAAGCCAATACATTCTGACAGGAAGACTCAATGAACTACCACAGCGCTCACAGCCCCATGGTAGTTCATTGAAAACTACAAGCCAACAGCTGCAAAGGCTGGTGAATGAGTGATGCGGCTGGATGGGTGGAGCCCCGCACGGCCGCATCTTTTTGGAATTGTGGCAGTAGGCACGGGGAGAACATCACAGTGGGGATCGGGGGGTTGGGTGCGGGGCCACTGCATTAATACCATATTACATGTTACATCCTGAATATATCCCTGGCCCCGCAGCGCGGTTGCTATGAATATTTCCATTTCCAGCCCTTACTATACATATATATATATATATATATATATATATATATATATATATATATAGTGACTTGCATGTGCGTGACCACGCCCCTGATGATGTTTTTGTGTGATGAAACGCATTGGATGGAGTCTGGTCATGTGACATCACCATGCTTG
The DNA here is from genome assembly GCF_042186555.1 of Aquarana catesbeiana. Classification (NCBI taxonomy): domain Eukaryota; kingdom Metazoa; phylum Chordata; class Amphibia; order Anura; family Ranidae; genus Aquarana; species Aquarana catesbeiana. Next base: position 633,548,652 of record NC_133326.1, read on the forward strand.
ATAGTCAGCCATCTTACCGGTTGGAAATATTCCTAGTGATACGAGAACTTACATGCATTTTTAACTACTATCTTTGTGAGTATTTTGGCTTCTTTTAAAATAAATTCTTTCATCAGTAATACTGCGCAGTGAAGTCTCTTCTTGTCTATCCCCGTATGTTTATGCCGTGTGATCTTGTCCATATTGGATCGTGTCAGTGCTTAAGGAACCTTTTATCCTACATGTGTGGAGGGCTGGAGCTGACTATTTTCAAATGCATTTGACTGCTTTTGGTTAAAGCGAAGTTCCACCCAAAAGTGGAACTTTTGCTTATCTGACCCCCCCTCCTCTGGTAACATTCGGCACCTTTTGGGGAGTGAGGGGCTGGGGGGAGTGTATACCTGTCTTTGACAGATACCCTGTCCCCACTTCTGGGAGACCGGGCTGTGGTGAAGTACGTCAGCAGCTCAGTCCCCCTCCTCCTCCTTCTGCCGGGCCAGTAAGAGAGTGCAGCACGCTTCGTGCATGCACATTAGGGACCCGACCCTGAAGCTGAAAGTCTACACTGCTGGGTTCCCTTACCGGCAATGGTAGCGGCAGCACCCGACAGCTGATGGAAACATCAGCTGCGATGCCGAGATCGCTGAACTCCAGGATAGGTAAGTATACCAATGTTAAAAGTCAGCAGCTACAGTATGTGTAGCTGCTGACTTTTAATTTTTAAAGGGGCGGGCGGACCTCCGCTTTAAGTAGTCCATCTGTTAGGGTAAGGGTCAGTGTGTACTTCTGCTCTTGGTGACGGATCCTTTTTTAGCACCCTTTGTGTGAACCTGCACTTACTGGACTATTATATGAGACCTCTTCATCTACTACTTTACATGGACTATAATTAGTGTATAAGTGCTGCATTTATATTTTATTGTTGTTGCTTTCTATACCAGAAAAATTGTGCTAGCAGCCTTACTACTACTACTTTTGACATTTTGTGAATTTATGAGCATGGGTGAATTGTTAGTTTTTATGGGTGTAATATGTTATGAAAGGTGAACTTATCCTTTAGGAGCTAAATGCATTTCTGGCAGACAAACAGGTATTTTCTGTGCTTGCAGGGAAAAAAATAAAACATGACATTTTGAATGTGTTTGCAGAGATGTACTGCATATGTGTTTTTTTTATTTTCCCTTGACAAGTACTTTTACAATTTTTTCAGCCAATTAAATGTAATTTTTAAAGCTCATCAGTGATCAGCTTAACCACTTAAGGACAAGGCCTTTTTTCTGACACTTATTGTTTACAAGTTAAAATCAGTATTTCCTCACGCATCATGGCAGCACACACTGGGTTGTGACTCCGCCCCCACAACCTGACAGGATTGGTTAACTATAAATTTGAAGGAGAGGCACCCCCCTTCATTCTCTTTTTTTTCCTCATCTGACAAGATTGGGACAGGATTCCGCTCCCTTACCATATTCGCCCCACCAGGTTAAGCCTCTCCAGGCTGGAAGTCTCTCCTGTACAGCCTCTTTATGGAGAGAGCCCCAAACTGGTGGTCTCAGGGTCAAGTATTGCTGGCATTTACAAGCTTTAAAGAAGCCTAAAATATTGGAGTGGCCTCCTACCTTTATTCCCTATTCTTTAAAATGTCCATTTCTGCCTCCGTTTTTATGTTTGTAAGTTCAGCTGGGCTCTGTAGTGCTACAGCCAGGTAACTTCCAGTATGGCGGCCGCGTCCTCCTTGGCACTCTGCGCATGAGCCGGAGGAAGTGATGTAGTTTGGCAAGTCTCTTTGCCCTTCTCCAAAATGGCGCCCAGAACGACGAATCGTTACTGCGCATATGCGATGACATCATTTCAACGGCGACGGCAGCGGTGAATTTTAAAAGGCCTGTAACCTGTCAGTTTGTTGCTGATGGTTACAGGCACATTACAGGAAATTCTTTTGGCGTTCCTTGCTGCCCTCAGTCTCAGGTAAGTCCCACATCTTATCTTTTGTCTAATTGGTAGCCATTTTTGCTCCTTTTCTGCTTTTGCAATTGTATACTGTGTTACTCTTTAGATACTTTCTCCTGTTGCACTGTCTTCATGGAGGCCACTGCCCAAGCAGACCGCCCTCATCATATGAGGTAAGAGGTGCCCAGCATGTATAAGGTATGGAAGAGAGAAAAAGAGTGCATATTTGCTAATGCTGCGATTATTGACAGCCCTTCCAGGTCTAAATCTTCCAACTCTAAGCATCATGGATGCTGCAGCCATACCTCGAGCCATGGAAGATCTAGAAGGAGTCGCTCAAGATCCTCATCTCACCACCGTCACTCCGGTCACAGCCACTCACACTATAGTCGCTCACGCCGGAGTCGTTCACATAGAAGATCACCTTCTCCCCATCATGGGAGGGGCCATCACACCCGCTCTGCAGCAAACGCCTGCTGGGTGTGCGGAGCTCCAGCCTTGCCAGACAAGATAGCCTGCCAGGCATGCTTCAATGAAGCAACCAAAGAGAAGGAGTCTGATGTAAGAGGTAACTGACCTCATCAGAGAGTCCATGCGAGAGTCTTTTTTGGAGACAGCACTCCCTGAACCGGACAAGGCAGACCCAAGCACAGCTTCCGTAACTCAATATCCTCCTATGGGTTTGGATTCAGAATCTGACAATGATGATTCAGAGACTGCTACTGGATTTGACTTCACTCTGGTGGAGCCCTTTATAAGATCAGTGAAGGAGGCCATAGGATGGGAGGAAGCAAAGGAAACCCCTCGCAAAGTCCAGAAATACTTTCCTAATTTAAAGAGGGAACCAGAGTCCTTCCCCTTCATCGAAGAGCTGGAAGACCTCATTAAGGATGAGTGGGAGAAATTAGACAAAAGATCTAATCTGAATAACAGATTAGCTAAACTGTATCCTTTGAAGGAACAGAAGGTGAGTTCGCTATCCCGCCCGCCGGTGGTTGACGCTTCCTTAATGCGACTTGCAAGACATGTTACTTTACCCATAGAGGATGCAGTAACTTTTCGGGACGCGTTGGGCCGGAAGATCGATTTGGACATGAAAAATCATACTGCACAGCAGGAGGTGCATATAGACCTGCGGTAGCAGCAGCTGCAGTAGGCAAAGCGATTTCTGGATGGTCTGCTAATATAGTGAAATCCATTCGTGAAGGAGTTGACCAGGAGAAAATAATCAGTTCTCTTCAGGAATTGAAGCTGGCAGGCGATTTTGTGGCAGAAGCCTCAGTGGATGTCATTTGTTCTTCTGCAAGGGCTATGCTGGCATCAGTCATGGCCAGAAGAGCTCTTTGGCTCAAGCCATGGGTGGCGGATGCAGCATTAAAGACCAATTGGTGCAAGATCCCTTATGATGGGGTTAATCTCTTTGTTTCAAAATTGGACAAGGTAATAGGGGGTAAATCGGGTCTGATTCCCTCTGACAGAAGACCTAAGCCTCAGAAGGGTCCTTCTTTCAAACGCAACCTTCCGGAGCAGTACAGGGAGGCGAAAACATATAGGCCGGGTAGAGAGTTTAAAAGGAATTGGAAGAATCCACAATCTTCTTTTCTGAGGCTTCAGAAGTCCAAGACCACCTAGTCAGGGGAAAAATCAGAAGTCTTTTTGAGGGTACGCCCATCCTACCTGGGAGAGTGGGAGCCAGGCTCAGAAAATTCGAGCAGGTCTGGAAGGAACACATAAAGGATGCACGGACATTGTCCACAGTAAAGCTTGGACACAGATGGAGGTTTATAGACCAAATACCGGAAAACCATTTTCAGTCAACCGGACTGCCAGCATCTCCAATCAAGAGAAGATTACTTATGTGGCAGAACTAATAATAAACGGAGCAATTTTGGAGGTTCCATCACCCCAAAGAGGAAGGGGGTATTACTCCCCTCTATTCCTGGTAAGGAAGAAGACAGGTGACTTACGACCTGTTATGGACCAGAAAGGACTCAACAGAAGTATTCAAGTCGAAGCCTTCAAAATGCAGAGCCTCCAATCAATTCTGCGATTTTCATTTGATCATCAACATTTCCAGTTTCAGTGTCTTCCGTTCGGCATCTCCTCAACTCCCAGGACATTTATCAAGACTCTCCTTCCTGTGGTCGCGGTTCTGAGGGAGAAAGGCCTGAGGCTCCATCACTATGTAGACGATATTCTTCTCCTAGCAGACACTCAGGAAACACTGATTCACCATTGCACTATACTGATCAACACACTTCAGAGTTTCGGGTGGTTGATCAATTGGAAAAAGAGCAGTCTTCAGCCTACTCAAAGTATGACCTTTTTAAGGGCAGAACTCGATACTCGATCAAACAGAGTCAGTTTACCTCAGGAAAAGATAGGCCCCTTATTGCAAAAGTTAAGGAGGCTAGTGTCGGCAAAATTTCTTCCAGCAAGAGTTGGTCTGAGCATCTTGGGGTCAATGTCGGGCCACTCTACCGATGATTCAATGGGCACAATGGCACATGAGGACATTGCAGTGTTCATTCCTTACCCAGTGGCATGGAACACCAATGCGCCAGTCGATCACCATTCATGGCATCGTGAAGCAGTCAATTTGGTGGTGGATGCATACAAACAATCTAAGGAGACACAGACCGATAGTCCACCCAGAACCAGAGGTGATCACCTCGGATGCCAGCCAGACAGGTTGGGGAGCTCACTATCGGAACTAGGCGGCTCAAGGTCGATGGCAGTTCGAAGCGAAGGATCTAGTGTCGAATGTCCTTGAGCTCAGAGCAGCCTTCCAGGCCCTCCTAGCCTTTGGCCCGTCCTTGAAGGGGAAGAGTGTTCTAATCCGGATGGACAACAAGGTGGCAGTAACATATATTCAGAGACAAGGAGGTACCAGAAGCAATACACTGTTGGAGGAAGTCCGTCCCATCCTAGAATGGCCTCAGATATTTCTATCAGATCTGTGAGCAGTATATGTTCCGGCAGCTCAGAACCTGCTAGCCGACTGTTTGAGCAGAGAGTTCTTGTCGAACAACGAGTGGTTCCTGAACCATCAAGTCTTCAATCTCCTGACCCAAACTTGGGGAATTCCGGAGATCGATCTGGCAGCAACACTCTCAGACACCAAGTGCCAGAGGTTCCTATCGAGAGCGGCATACCCATCTGTGGAGGGGGTGGACTGCCTTCTTCATCAATTGAATTTTCAATTGGGATACATATTTCCACCAATGCCTCTGATTGCGAGGTCCCTATCCAAGCTCAGGAAGTCTTCGGTCTCAGTGATAGTGATAATTCCTTTCTGGCCCAGGAGGCCTTGGTTCATGACTCTGCTGCAGCTCAGTCTGGAGGACCCACTACCTCTTCCATTGTCTCAGGATCTTCTTCACCAAGGTCAGTTCCTCCATCCAGCCCCAGGGAGGCTCCATCTGATGGCCTGGATGTTGAGAGGATTAGGTTCCTAGAGCAAGGCTGTTCACAGGAGGTTGTTTCAATGTTACTCCGGGCTAGGAAATACACAACTAATGCCACTTATGACAGAATATGGGACAAGTTCACATCTATGGCCCAGCAGAATGGTTGGGGACCCTCTATCTCCAGAAGTTCCGCAAGTTTTGGAGTTTCTTCAAACAGGTTTATCTAGAGGACTCAGTTCAAGTACACATAAAGTACAGGTTTCGGCTCTTTCAGCAAAGACAGGTGTCAAGTGGGCCACTCACCCTCTAATTCAGTTTATAAGAGCGTGTGTTAAGATCAGGCCTCCAAGAGGACCGACTTTCCCAGCATGGTATTTATCAATAGTCCTGAATACTCTATCAGACTCGCCCTTTCACCCAGCTGACTCGATAACACCATGGAACTTAGCTTTAAAATTAACATTCCTTATTGCCATCACTTCTGCTAAGTGAGTTTCGGAAATACAGGCATTGATGATTTAGAGCCCTACGTGGTCTTTTACCCAGACAGGGTGTTTCTGAAACCCTCAGACCAATTTACTCCAAAGGTGTCATCATTCTTCCATTATAATCAAGAAATGAATCTTCCATCATTTACAGATGATCAAGGTTAACCACATGCTTTGACCGTTAAGACTACTATTAGAAAGTATCTGTCAGCCACAGTCTCTTTCAGGAAGACCGAAAATCTATTGGTGATTCCCCATGGAGGGAGAAGAGGCCATTCAAGACTATCAAGAAGGCCAACGACATTCAGTATCTGCCGGTACCTGGAGGCATTACGGCTCACTCAACAAGGGCAGTGGCAGCCTCTTGGGCAGCGTATTGCAGAGTGTCTCCCGAGACAATTTGCAGGGCAGCAACCTGGTCTTCCAGGCATACATCCATGTCCCACTATAGAGTGGACTTGGTTATCAACGGTAGATTTTGGAAGAGCCGTTGTCTGAGCCGATTCTTCAGCTTTATAATAAATACTACTACTTTAACTTGCACCCACCCGACTGGCGAGTTATTTCCCAGTGTGTGCTGCCATGATGCGCCAGGAAAGGAGAATTACGGAAAGGTAAGTATACAATTTTCCGTTTTTTTGCTAGAAAATTACTTAGAACCCCCAAACATTATATATATGGATATATTTTTTTTTAGCAGAGACCCTAGAGAATAAAATGGTGATCGTTATTTCTTTTTTTTCCTTTTTACACTGTCCGTTTAAAAAAAAATTCTGATCATTTTTATTGCTGTCACAAGGAATTTAAACACCCTTTGTGACAGTAATAGGCAGTGACAGGTACACTTTATGGAGGGATCTGGGGTCTAAAAGACCCCAAACCTCTCCTCTACACTTGAAAGTATTCAAAACAGCAAGATCAGTATTTTTTAACACTGTATATTTTTTTTAAATGGCACCGTTGGCTGCAGAGTAAACTGGAAGTGACGTTGTGATGTCGCTTCCATGTTACTACATCAGAGACCCAATCAAATCGGATTCCAGCTTTGTTCTGGACTACAGCCAGCCGGTGGATGTGCCAACTGGTGGCTCTGGTCTCCCGGTAGGACAAGAGATCTGGGCGGAGCAGCGACGGGAGGGGGGATGTCCCCTCCTACTGCTTGTAATACCAGCTGAGTATGCTGCTTAGCCGCATCAGTTGTCATTACAATAAAGCTGACCGTCTGCTTTAAAAAACAGTACCGGGGTGATGCCTGCAGCTGCAGGCATCACCCTGGTACAACCACTTGAGCAAAATTACGTACAGGTACATGATTTTGCGGCAAGTGGTTAAAACAACTGTCACAACTGACACAGAAAAAAAAAAGATACTTATTCTGGTGTTTAATCTTTGTGAATTGAGCCAATAGTGCTCTATACCTGTAATAAGTCTGATTTATGACCATGTCTAATAGGCGGGTGCAGCGTGGTATGGCAGCAATAACATACACAGTCCGGGTGCAAAATAAATAGATTGTATTGAAGTAAAGCAAGACGGTTCACAACAACCCAATGGGAAGACTGCCCAACTGGGAACACTCACGGGTTTAAACAGCGTGTAGTGAAGCAGGTTTCAGCTGTACTGATAGCGCCTGTTAGGAGGGGCAGAATGCAGCCTGGCTATCTCGTGCCCAAGCAGGAAGAAGTCCAGTGAAGTTGCAAACCCTATGGTTTCCCTGCTCATGTGGAACCTTTCCCTGCCGCTAGTACTGTCTCTGACAGACGGGGTACCTGTCCTTACACTACCCACTCGCAATTGCGTGCCAAAACCTGTGGAGCAGGGGCTTAAAAAGACTCTGCTGACCCAACATGGCCACCAGGGTCACCTGGATCCAGCATAGCCAACTGGAACGCTGTCTCTAGGACCTAGGAAACCACAGAGAAATCAAGTTTCCCCTGACTTCCTCTCCAGGCTGTGAGGTCACTCCGGTCGGGCGCCACTGTGATCAAATGATTTTGAGACGTGGAGTTTTTTAAGTTTGTGAATATTATGATAAAATAATACTATGACTGTGTCTAGAGTTCATGAGTGAAACTTAGTTCTCTATCTCTATATTAAATGTAATACAATGGTCTTATTGTCATGTTCAGTGATTAGGCAATGTTGGGAAGTTTAGTGATCATTAACTGTACACACTGCACTAACTATTTCAATTACAGAAGCAGAAAAGGGAAGGAAATAGTTAAATAAGAAAAAAGATATAAATTGTAATGAGACAGACATTAAAGTGTTACTAAACCCAGGAGCCTGCATTCACCATATCTGGTCTCCCACAGTACACATAACATGGAAATGCAATTATTTTAGTAAATGTAAACTGCTAAATACCTTTTCTCATCAGCAGTTAGAGCAGTCTTGTGGCTTCTGTTGGTGTGTAGCAGAGCTCATAGGAGGAGTTTTCATTCTTCCCTGATTGTCCTATGAGGCTGCAGGACCCCTGACCCTCTGTCTGGACAGTGCTGATTGGCTCTGTGCTGATCATATGCACTCTCCCAAGAAAAAAAAAAAAACTCTCTAGCAATACACACCAAACTGAGCATGTGCAGAGTGCCCCCAAGGCTCTGTTGTATCAGGAGATGGATTGGAGACAGTAAAAGAAGGGGAGGATCAGAGAAGACAGGATCAAACTGACTTTTTACACAATGCAGAGGATTAACCCCTTAGGTTCCACAGTGAGTATAACACGCATGCTCTATCGCATATACAAAGGGATTTTACTGTTGTGGGTTTAGTAACACTTTAGGTAGAAATAGTATTAAAACCTACAGGGTATGGAATGCTTGGTATTTAATATTTAGGTTTTGATATTCTGAAAGTTAAGATGTAATTATATTGAATTCTGGTCATGTTGTGTGAATCAAGTAAATAAATAAACATCCCAGTAATGCTATTACTAGGCTGCAGCTAGAGGGAGCTCTAATGTTGTCTGGCGTGACTTCAGGAGACTGAAAACCAACAAGTTCACATTAAACTTGGAAAGCAAGTGAGCAGCAGTGTTTTGTGTCTCCTCTTTGATATCAGCCAAAAGGCTGAAGAGATTTGAAAGTGTCATGCTGCATTTACCTATATACTATATACTTCCAGGTGTGAAGAAGAAAGTACAGTTTCTTACAAAAGTGAGTACGCCCCTCACATTTTTGTAAACATTTTATTATATCTTTTCATGTGACAACACTGAAGAAATTACACTTTGCTACAATGTAATGTAGTGAGTGTACAGCTTGTATAACAGTGTTATACAACTCAACACAGCCATTAATGTCTAATCCGCTGGCAACAAAAGTGAGTACACCCCTAAGTGAAAATGTTCAAATTTGGCCCAATTAGCCATTTTCCCTCATCGGTGTCATGTGAGTCGTTAGTGTTACAAGGTCTCAGGTGTGAATGGGGAGCAGGTGTGTAACATTTATCGCTCTCACTCTCTCATACTGGTCGCTGGAAGTTCAACATGGCATCTCATGGCAAAGAACTCTCTGAGAATCTGAAAAACGTAAAGATGGCCTAGGCTTTAAGAAGATTGCCAAGACCCTGAAACTGAGCTGCAGTACGGTGGCCAAGACCAGACAGCGGTTTAACGGGACAGGTTCCACCAGGGCCGTCTTAATGAGAGGTCACACCTGGGCACTGCCCAGGGGCCCAAGCTGCATGGGGGGCCCCGGCACTTTCCCCAAAGAAGCTGCTCCTTAAGCCCACGCTGCCCGGAAATTGGGAGCCCCATGATGGCACTGAGAGTGATGGATACACAGGGGAGACAGGCTGGCAGCGGTGCGCCGTGCTATGCAGAATGATACCTATTTCACAACTCTGACCCCGCCCCATGCAGCTTGAATGCTTGGGACTCGGAGGCTACGGGGTGGGAGCTGGAGTGGGAGCTGCTTAGTCGGCAGCACTGAGAGCCCACCTGTGGAAGTGGCATTGTGGATGGTGTCATGGTGAGCCCAGCTGTCCAGCACTGTTTGCACCCAAGGGCTTGGAATGCCCGGAGGGATGCTCCCTCCTCCACCCTCCCTTCTGCCTGCATGACTTGATTGGTATAGGTGAGTCCTTGTCCCAGTGGTGGAGGTGGGCACATAGCCAAAAGTTCACATGCACTGTATCTCCACTGGAAAAGAGGGTACTACATTGATGGAATAATGGTGCTGGGGGATATCAAGGTTGTATGGGGGAAAACAATGCTGAGGGGGGATCTGGGGTGTATAGGGGGTAGCAATGCTTGGGGTATCTTGGGCGGCTATAGTGCTAGAGGTATCAGGGATGTAGAGAGGCCACAGTGTAGGGGGTAGGGATGAGCCGAACACCCCCCGGTTCGGTTCGCACCAGAACCTGCGAATGGACCAAAAATTTGCACGAATGTTAGAACCCCATTGACATCTATGGCACTCAAACGTTCGAAATCAAAAGTGCTCATTTTAAAGGCTAGTTTGCATGGTATTGTCCTAAAAAGGGTTTGGGGGCCCGGGTCCTGCCCTAGGGGACATGTATCAATGCAAAACATTTTTTAAAAACGTCCGTCTTTTCGGGAACAGTGATTTTAATGATGCTTAAAGTTAAAAAAAAAGTAAAATATTCCTTTAACCGCTTAACAACCGGCCCATAGCCAAATGACGGCTACAGGGCGGTTGTTTAACTCTGGGAGGACATCCAGGGACGTCCTCCCAGAATTCTGCTCTCGCGCGCCCCCTAGGGCGCGCACTCGAGAGCATCCGTGACTGCCGGGTCCAGAGGACCCGGCGCATCACAGATCCCGGTAAATGGCCACTGATCACGGCCGTTTACCATGTGATCGCTCCGTCAAATGACGGAGCGATCACATGTAAACAAACCAGCGTCATCTGATGATGCCGGTTCCTCTCCTCCCCCTCTGTGTACCGATCGGTACACTGTGAGCGGAGAGGGGGATGGATGGATGGCTGCAGCGTTGTGGGCTGCATGTGTAGTGCCCACAGCGCTGCACAGAGACATCCAGCCATCCATCCATCCATGCTCAGCCATCCCCACTACTATGCATGCCCTGCAATGCCCTCTGCAATGCCCCACAGTACTCTGGTATGCCCCACAATACCCCTGCAATACTCTGCCATACCCTGCAATACCCCTGCAATACTCTGCCATACCCTGCAATACCCCTGCAATACTCTGCCATACTCTGCAATACCCCGCAATACTCTGCCATACCCTGCAATACCCCGCCATACTCCGCCATACTCCGCAATACTCTGCCATACCCTGCAATACCCGCCATACTCCGCAATACCCCGCCATACCCTGGAATACCCCGCAATACTCTGCCATACCCTGGAATACCCCGCAATACTCTGCCATACCCTGGAATACCCCGCAATACTCTGCCATACCCTGGAATACCCCGCAATATTCTGCCATACCCTGGAATACCCCGCAATACTCTGCCATACCCTGGAATACCCCGCAATACTCTGCCATACCCCGCAATACTCTGCCATACCCTGCAATACCCCGCCATACTCTGGAATACCCCGCAATACTCTGCCATACCCTGGAATACCCCGCAATACTCTGCCATACCCTGGAATACCCCGCAATACTCTGCCATACCCCGCAATACCCCGCAATACTCTGCCATACCCTGCAATACCCTGAAATACCCCGCAATACACTACCATACCCTGCAATACCCCGCAATATTCCACAATACTCTGCCATACCCCGCAATACCCAGCCATACTCAGTGATACCCAGCCATACTCTGCAATACTCAGTGATACCCAGCCATACTCTGCAATACTCAGTGATACCCATCCATACTCTGCAATACTCAGTGATACCCAGCCATACTCTGCAAAACTCAGTGATACCCAGCCATACTCTGCAATACTCAGTGATACCCAGCCATAATCTGCCATACTCTGCCATACCCAGCCATGCTCTGCAATACCCCGCAAAAATCTGCAATACTCTGCCATAACCTGCAATACTCTGCAATACCCCGCAATACCCAGCCATACTCTGCAATACTCTGCCATACCCAGTCATACTCTGCCATACCCAGTCATACTCGGCGATACCCAGTCATACTCGGCGATACTCTGCAATACCCAGCCATGCTCAGCCATACTCGGCCATGCTCAGCCATACCCGGCCATGCTCAGCCATACCCAGCCTCTGTATGTGGCCAGGCTGTGGAAGTCTCACACATATGGTATCGCCGTACTCAGGAGGAGTAGGAGAATCTATTTTGGGGTGTCATTTTTGATATGTACATGCTATGTGTTATAAATATTGTATAAATGGACAACTTTGTGTTAAAAAAAAAAAAAGCATTTTAACCACTTCCAGCCTTCCGTCATACGACGTCCTTGACTTTGTGCGGGGATATCTGAATGAAGGGTGCAGCTACAGGCATCATTCAGATATCATCTTTTTCATCCGGCGATTCCCTACACCATAAGAATGATCATAGCGGCTGTTACACTGCTTGATCGTTCTTACGGGAGGCGAGAGGGGACGTCCCCCCCTCCCGCCGCCCTCCGGTGCTTCTACCGACTCACCGCTACGATCGAAGCCAAGATCTTTTTTTTTAATTTCAGGCACAGCCTAGAGGTGAGATTTGGGGTCTTATTGACCCCATATCTCACTGTAAAGAGGACCTGTCATGCCATATTCCTATTACAAGGGATGTTTACATCCCTTGTAATAGGAATAAAAGTGATCAAAAAATTTTTTTTGGGGAAAAAAGTGTCAAACTAAAATAAATAAAGTAAAATGAACAATAAAAAAAAATAAAATTTTTTTTAAAGCGCCCCTGTCCATGTGCTCGCATGCAGAAGCGAACGCATACATAAGTCCCGCCCACATATGAAAACGGTGTTCAAACCACACATGTGAGGTATCGCTGCGATCGGTAGAGCGAGAGCAATAATTTTGGCCCTAGACCTCCTCTGTAACTCAAAATTTGTAACCAGTAAAAAATTTTAAAGCGTCGCCTATGGGGATTTTTAAGTGGCGAAGTTTGGCGCCATTCCACAAGCGTGTGCAATTTTGAAAGGTGACATGTTAGGTATCTATTTACTCGGCGTAACTTCATCTTTCATATTATGCAAAAACATTGGGCTAACCTTACTGTTTTGTTTTTTTTTAAAGCAAAAAACATTTTTTTTTCCAAAAAAAATGCGTTCGAAAAATTGCTGCGCAAATATCGTGCGAGATAAAAAGTTGCAATGACCGCTATTGTATTCTCTAGGGTCTTTGCTAAAAAAACATATATAATGTTTTGAGGTTCTATGTAATTTTCTAGCAAATAAATGATGATTTTTACATGTAGGAGAGAAATGTCAGAATTGGCATGGGTGCTCCAGAATGCCTGAAGGTGCTCCCCTGCATGTTGGGCCTCTGTATGTGGCCACGCTGTGTAAAAGTCTCACACATGTGGTATCGCCATACTCAGGAGTAATAGCAGAATGTGTTTTGGGGTGTAATTTGTGGTATGCATATGCTGTGTGTGAGAAATAACCTGCTAATATGACAATTTTGTGAAAAAAAAAACTTGATTTTGCAAAGAATTGTGGGAAAAAATTACAACTTCAAAAAACTCACCATGCATCTTTCTAAATACCTTGGAATGTCTTCTTTCCAAAAAGGGGTCATTTGGGGGGTATTTGTACTTTTCTGGCATGTTAGGGTCTCAAGAAATGAGATAGGCCGTCAGTACTTCAGGTGTGATCAATTTTCAGATATTGGCACCATAGCTTGTGGACGCTATAACTTTCACAAAGACCAAATAATATACACTAATTTGGGTTATTTTTACCAAAGATATGTAGCGGTATAAATTTTGGCCAAAATATATGAAGAAAAATTACTAATTTTCAAAATTTTATAACAGAAACGAAGAAAAATTAATTTTTTTACAGGTTTTTTGGTCTTTTTTCTTTTATAGCGCAAAAAATAAAGAACCCAGCGGTGATTAAATACCACCAAAAGAAAGCTCTATTTGTGTGAAAAAAAGGACAAAAAATTCATATAGATACAGTGTTGCATGACTGAGTAATTGTCATTCAAAATGTGAGAGCACCAAAAGCTGAAAATTGGTCTGGTTATTAAGGGGGTTTAAGTGCCCAGTGGTCAAGTGGTTAAATATCGTACCTGGGGGGTGTCTATAGTATGCCTGTAAAGTGGCGCGTGTTTCCCATGCTTAGAACAGTCCCTGCACAAAATGTCATTTTTAAAGGAAAAAAAGTCATTTAAAACTGCTTGCGGCTTTAATGTAATGTAGGGTCCTGGCAATATGGATGAAAATCAGTGAGACAAACAGCATGGGTACCCCCCAGTCCTTTACCAGGCCCTTTGGGTCTTGCATGGATATTAAGGGGAACCCCGCACCTAAATTAAAAAAAGGAAAGGCGTGGGGCCACCAGGCCCTATATACTCTGAACAGCAGTATACAGGCGGTGCAAACAAGACAGGGACTGTAGGTTTGTTGTTAAGTAGAATCTGTTTGTAATTTTGAACTGGTACATTTTTAACGTGTTTAGCTCCAGCCAAAAAATCTATTTTAAGCTTTTTGGAAAACATAGGGAAGGATTATCACCCCTGTGACATTTGTTTTGCTGTCTGTGCTCCTCTTCAGAAGATTTCACTTCACTTTTTGTCCCAATGACAAATGTTTTTGAAAATTTGCGTTTTTTTGTGAAACAAGGATTGGTGATAAAGCATCAGTGGAAAGGGGAAATGTTTTTCCCATATTAACTCTTACAGGAGAGAATTTCCCTTCCTAGGGGTAGATTTCATCTCACTTCCTGTTGTCTCCTTCCGTTTGCAAGTAGGAGTCGTTTGTAAGTTGGATGTTTGAAAGTAGGGGCCTGCCCTATATACTCAGCAGAAATTTGGGCCTTAGGTGTTGTTGTGGCCTCAACACTGTAAGCCCTCACAGGGCCCTGCTGTGAAATATTAGATCAAGAATTGTAATTACATGCCCCTGTTGAACAGGGGCAGAAAAATTGGGCCTTTGGTGGGTGTGGTGCTAGTGCCACAACACTGTAAGTCCTCACTCGCTCTTGGTGGGAGCAAAAACGGGCCCTGCTGTGAAATATTAGATCAAGAATTGTAATTACATGCCCCTGTTGAACAGGAGCTGAAAAATTGGGCCTTAGGCAGTGGTGCTGGTGCCACAACACTGCAACCCCTCACAGATACTCTAGTTGGAACGCAGAAACGAGCCCTGCTGCAAAGTATTGCATCAAAAATTGTAATTACACGCCCCTGTTAAACAGGGGCTGAAAAATTGGGCCTTAGGCACTGGTGCTGGTGCCACAACACTGCAACCCCTCACAGATACACTAGTTGGAAAGCAGAAACGAGCCCTGCTGCATAGTATTGCATCAAAAATTGTAATTACACGCCCCTGTTAAACAGGGGCTGAAAAATTAGACCTTAGGCACTAGTGCTGGTGCCACAACACTGCAACCTCTCACAGATACTCTAGTTGGAACGCAGGCACGAGCACTGCTGTAAAGTATTGCATCAAAAATTGTAATTACACACCCCTGTTAAACAGGGGCTGAAAAATTGGGCCTTAGGCACTGGTGCTGGTGCCACAACACTGCAACCCCTCACAGACACTCTAGTTGGAACGCAGAAACGAGCCCTGCTGCAAAGTATTGCATCAAAAATTGTAATTACACGCCCCTGTTAAACAGGGGCTGAAAAATTGGGCCTTAGGCACTGGTGGTGGCGCCCAGAACCAAAAATGTTCTTACAAGCTATCAGCGTGATCATTGAGGAGGAAGAGGATAATTACTCAGGATAGTCACTCAGCATCAGCATAGCCAGTGTTTGAAGGGATCTGAGATTTTTTTAAAAATTATTCTGTTACATCAGCATCAGGTGCTTGGTAGCTGGTGGTGATCCAAGACTGATTCATTTTTATGAAGGTCAGTCGATCAATCGAGTCGGTGGACAGACGCACCCTGTGATCGGTTACAAAGCCTCCAGCAGCACTGAATGTGCGTTCCGAAAGAACGCTGGATGCAGGACAGGCCAGTAGTTCAATTGCATACTGTGCAAGCTCTGGCCAGTGATCCATCCTCAAGACCCAGTAACCCAAAGGATTCTCTGTGGGAAAGGTGTCCAAGTCAGATCTTGCCCCTAGGTATTTCTGCACCATGTAAAACAGACGAAGGCGATGGTTGCTGGAACTGATCATACCATGGGGCTGCAGACCAAAAAATTGTCTGAACGCATCGGTCAGACGGCCCCCTTCTCCACCGCTCCTTCTTTGACTGACCGAAGCCTCAGCAACACGTTGTCCAGAAACAGGAGTTTGTAACCTCCCAGTCTCTGGGAACGCGTTGCACAGACCTTTCTGCAAGGCCTCCCAAAGATGTTTCATCCTTTCCTCCCTCTGCGATGGCAAGATAAGGTCCGCAACCTTACCCTTGTAACGTGGATCAAGGAGGGTTGCCAGCCAGTATTGGTCCTTCTCCTTGATACCACGAATATGAGGATCCTTACACAGGCTTTGCACGATCAGGGAGGCCATGCAGCGTCGATTTGCTGAGGCATTCAGTCCGGAGTCCTCTGGGTCACTAAGGACAACATGGTCCGCAGCCACCTCCTCCCAGCCACGTACAAGTCCATGTGTTTCTTGGGACTGATCCCTTAAAGACTGCTGCTGATGCTGAGTGCCAGGCTCCACCTCCATACTGACACAATCCTGATCCTCCTCCTCCTCGTCCTCTTCCTGTGTGATCGGCGGGCACGCAGGAACACTGTCTGGATAAAGGGGGCCTTGAGAGCTAAGGAAGTCCTCCTCTTCCTGCCTCTGTTCTTCCTCAAGTGACCTGTCCATTATTCCATGCAGCGTGTGCTCCAACAGGTGGACAAGGGGGACAGTGTCACTGATGCATGCACTGTCACTGCTCACCATCCTCGTGGCCTCCTCGAATGGTGACAGGACAGTGCATGCATCCCTGATCATGGCCCACTGGTGTGGGGAAAAAAACAAGCTCCCCTGACCCTGTCCTGGTGCCATAGTCGCACAGGTACTCATTGATGGCCCTCTGCTGCGTGTGCAGCCGCTGCAGCATGGCTAACGTTGAGTTGCACCTGGTGGGCATGTCACAGATTAGGTGGTTCTTGGGCAGGTTAAACTCCTTTTGGAGGTCTGCCAGCCGAGCACTGGCATTATATGACCGGCGGAAATGCACACAGACCTTCCTGGCCTGCCTCAGGACATCCTGTAAGCCCGGGTACCTGACCAAGAACAGGGCACATGGGTCATTTGTCCCTGTCGGAGGGCAGAGAGGAGGTTGGTGCCATTGTCGCAAACCACCATTCCTGCATTAAGTTGGTGTGGCGTCAACCACCTCTGAACCTGCCCCTGCAGAGCTGACAGAACCTCTGCCCCAGTGTGGCTCCTGTCCCCCAAGCACACCAGCTCAAGCACCGCATGGCATCTTTTGGCCTGCATACTTGCATAGCCCCTTGAACAGCTACGGAGCACCGCTGGTTCCGAGGACAAAGCACAGGAAGAGGCCATGGAGGAAGAAGAAGAGGAGGGGGTGGAGGAGAGAGGTGTGTCACAATCATTAGTAGTGGCATCTTGGAGGCGTGGTGGCGGAACAACCTCCAACACTACTGCACCTTGTCCTGCATCCTTCCCAGCTGCCAGCAGAGTCACCCAATGCGCGATGAAACTTAGGTAACGTCCCTGTCCATGCCTGCTGGACCATGAGTCAGCGGTAATATACACCTTACCGCTGACCGCCCTGTCCAGCGAGGCCAAGACATTGCCTTCCACATGCCGGTAGAGAGCTGGAATCGCATTCCGCGAGAAAAAGTGGCGTTTGGGTACCTGCCACTGAGGAACCGCACATTCCATAAACTCACGGAAGGGGGCAGAGTCTACCAACTGAAAAGGCAGCAGTTGAAGTGCTAGCAATTTTGCCAAGCTAGCATTCAACCGCTGGGCATGTGGATGGCTGGGAGTGAACTTCTTTCGGCGGTGCAGCAGCTGGGGTATGGAAATTTGCCTGGTACAATCTGACGTCGGTGTACCGAAAGCAGATTGCCCACAAGTACTTGGCTGTGACACACCTAATTCTACACCTTCATTCCTCTCAGTGCAGGTCTCAGAGAGGTCTGAAGGTATAGTGGGGTTGGAGGTCTCAGCTGATGAGGAGCAAGGAGAGGTCCTCTTTGTTTTTTGGTGTGGGTCTTTTAGATACGCTTGCTAACGAACTGCATGGCAGGTCAACATATGTCTGGTCAAGAATGTGGTGCCCAAGTGGGAGATGTTTTGGCCACGCGAGATACGCTTGAGACATATGTTGCAAATAGCAGCGGTGCGATCTGATGCACTTGTCTCAAAAAAGGCCCACACCAAAGAACTTTTGGAATAACGCACAGAGACAGCAGCGCCCTGCACATGCGGAGCTTTGGGGTGTGATGCAGTCAGTGTGCTGCCCTTAGGCTGGCCCCTGGAGGGCATCCTGCCTCGTTGGTGATGTGCCTCCTCCTCCTCCTCCTCTCTCCTCTCAGGCACCCATGTTGAGTCAGTGACCTCATCATCCCCTCCCTCCTCATTACTGGAGCAAACCTGTCAGTATGCTGCAGCAGGGGGAGCATGACTGCCAGATTGCTGTCCTTCTTGGGCACCCCCTCTGTCCGTGCTCACGTTACTGCCTTCATCTAGCTCAGTATCATCATCAGAGCCTTCTAAACGCTGGGCATCCTCCTGGAGCATGTACCCAACAAATGGCCTATTCTCTTTTGCCACACTACACTAATTTTTTGGGTGAATGGGTAGGGGTACGATACCCCATACTCATTCACATGGGGGGGGGTGTAATCTGGGGGCTAAACTAAATAAAATGGTTAGCTTAAAGTCCTGTTTACACCTTGCTTTTGCTTAGCTTCTAAAATTATACCCCATGTAGCTTTAGTGGTGCTTCAAAGCGTCTTCAAAGCCTCCATAGAAGTCTATGGCAAAGTTCGCTTGAATCCCCACTGAAGCCCCTCCAAAGCCTCATCGAAGCCCCACAAAGCCTCACCAAAGTCCCACCAAAGCCTCATCGAAGCCTCATCGAAGACCCACCAAAGCCTCATTGAAGCCTCATCGAAGCACCAAGCAAAATCAAGGTGTAAACAGGACTGTAAGCTAACCATTTTTTTTAGTGACAGGGGCATTGACTGGTGTTCAGAGAGCTTTAACAAAGCGTGTTCATAGCCATGTTTTGAAACAAGTGTAAACTAGCCCTTAAAGCATGTTATACAGTCACAGTGCTTGTGCTGTGTCATTTGGCCCCCGTATCATCTGTAATACCTGGATGATCCTGCCTGGTTATACCCTCCCCCCTGTAAACTGACCACGATAATCAGGGCTGTTGGGCCCTGACACCGTGGTCAGAATACATGCCTCCATCAGCCGCAGCCCTCCTGTCATCCTATATGCTCCTCTGTCCTCCTCCCCCTCCCCTCTCTGCCTGTCAGTTCCCCGATCCTCCCCTCCTGCACTAAAAATAACAGTGTTTTCCTTCTATTGTTACCTCTGATATAGAGAAGTAAGCTCTCCAGTGCATGTCATTGTTAAAAATATAATAGCGGTATAATAGCTTACTTCAGAGCACTGTTCAGCGCTCACGTGACTGCCTGCCGGTCTCCTCCTCTGGAGACCAGCGGGCAGTCAGCTGAGTGCCAAATGGTGCTCTGAAGCAAGCTATTATACAGCATATTTTTAGAAACTAAATGCACTATGGAGCTTTCTTCTATAGATAAGAGGAAACTATAGAAAAAAAATATATTGGCTTCACAAACATTTTAAGATGCCTGTGGATGGTGTCAAGTCAGCAGGTGACTATACTGCCCTGATGGACTCAGTATATGCCAATCAGTGTTAATTTCGTTGACTAAAACATTTTAGTCGACTAAATTAATATTATTTTAGTCGACTAAAACTAAAACTGAGATGACTAAAATGTGACTAAAACTAAAATGGCATTTTAGTCAAAAGACTAAAATGACTAAACTAAAATGGCATTTTAGACAAAAGACTGAGACTTAAACTAAATTGAAATTTGACTTCAAAATTTACACTGGTCTGTAGTGCTTGTTCATATCTCAATGTAATAATGAATAATAATTTAGATTTCTCACTCCAGCAGCATATAATGAGTTTGCAAATTGTAGAGAATTTTTAACTATTGCATTACAATTGAATTACACCCATTATACTTTAGACAACTAAAATGAGTTTTAGTCGACTAAAATATACTGGAGATTTTAGTCGACTAAAACGTAGGACATTTTAGTCGACTAAAATGTACTGGAGATTTAGTCGATTAAATACGACTAAAACTAAAACAATTGCAGAAGACTAAAATGGGACTAAAACTAAAATGCCATGTTTTAGTTTTAGTTTTTAGACTAAAACTAAAACAATTGCAGAAGACTAAAATGGGACTAAAACTAAAATGCCATTTTAGTCCTAAGACTAAAAACTAAATCAAAATTTGCTGCCAAAATTAACACTGATGCCAATGCATAAAGTGGCGTTTGAAACAGAACAATCCAGTAGTACATGCCAATAGTTGCAAATTTTATTAAATTTCTAATGACTGTTGTGTTGTCCCCACCATTTAAATTATTTTTTCTTCCTCCAGTCTCTTCTTGGGGATCAGTAGAGAGCGAAGTTTTTGAAGAATCTTTCTAAACTATTTTTAGAGTATTCTCTTTTAAAGAATCTGTAAAAGCTACATTCACTTTTTCATGGAGTACTGCTTTAAATTAATATCTGCTTTCCTTAAAGTGGCCCTGTCATGATGATTTACAACTTCATCAAAAGCCACCGTGTAAAGAAGAAGATTTATGCGGTGGAGACACAAGAGCACGGGGAAGATAAGTATACATCCTATACTATATTATATACACTTTTGAGTAATCAAAATCTACCATATAGGCCACTGGGTAATCATAAAATCAAAGGCTCATAAAATGAATTGGTAGTAAATAGTGATGCATGGAAAGCTAAAGAGTCTTCAGGCCACTAGGGGGAGACAAAGTCTACAGAACTGGATTAATAATGAATAGGAACACACTGTATGTAATACATTGTAACAAAATGTGTAACTAGCTTAAGATATTGCCAATAATACATGAGGGCTCAATGGGACTGCAAAGATTGCAACAAAATTATACTAGGTGGTTATATAACTGAAACCTAAAAGATTGATGAAGGTGAAAATGGTAAATGGTGGGTGCAGGGCCGATCCTAGGGTCACAGACGCCTGTGGGCAGAAATATTTCTGGCGCCCTCACATGGGCGTGGTCATCTTGCTAACTCCTCCCCTTTACAAATGTTTCTATGGCAACGACTCATAGAGATGCTCCCCTAAGGAGTCTTTGTTACCCTGGGATCCTCCCACAATCTCTTAACAATAAACAAAATAAGGAAGAGAAGCAGAGTACTCTAATGGGACCTGGAGGGGGTCTCTCTAATGGACACAGAGAGGGCCTCTGTTAGACTGTTAGAAAGAGCCCCCAGACATACTACAGGAGAGGGTCAGAGACTGCAGACATGATACAAGAGATGGTCAGAGACTGCAGAAATAATACAAGAGATCAATGCACCCTCATCAATGCCCATCAAATACAGCTTATCAGTGCCCATAGAATGCAGCCTACTAGTGCCCATCAAATGCAGCCTTACCAGTGCTCATCAATTGCAGCCTTATCAGTACCAACCAATTGCAGCCTACCAATGCCCGCCAATTGCAGCCTACCAATGCCCACCAATTGCAACCTACCAGTGCCCACTAATTTTAGCCTACCAGTGCCCACCAATTTTAGCCTACCAGTGCCCACCAATTGTAGCCTACCAGTGCCCACCAATTGTAGCCTACCAGTGCCCACCAATTGCAGCCTACCAGTGCCCACCAATTGCAGCTTACCAGTGCCCAGCAGCATACCAGTGCCCACCAATTGCAGCCTACCAGTGTCCTTAGATGGATCAGCGATCTCCTGCTGTCACGGAGCTTGGATTCAAACTCGTGGGCTCCTATGATACACTTCACACTGATTCAATTTAACGACATTGAATCAGTGTGCCGTCTATTACAGGAGCCCAGTCTAGGAGGCTGAGACTTTGTTACAGTGCCGCCAGGCATTTCAGAAATCTCAGTGCGGTATGTGTGACCAGGGCTGGTGCAAGGATTTTTGTCTACACAGGCAAAGGTGTATTTTGGTACCCCCCACTGTCCTCCCACCAGACCCTCCCTTCCACAATGAAATTCCCCTTTACATCAAAGTCCCCAACATTTCCGCCTTACAATCAAGGTTCTCAGTGCCCCTCTTACATCAGAGTCAGCAGAGTTCACAAATCACAGCGGCCCTTTCCCATGTGATCAGCTGTGTTCAATCACCCCATCAGTACCCATCAATGCCGCCTCATAAATGCCACCTATCAGGGTACATCAGTGCAGCCTATCAGTGGCCATCAGTGCAGCCTATCAGTGGCCATCAGTGCAGCCACATCAGTGGCCATCAGTGCAGCCACATTAGTGAAGGAGAAAAATTATTTATTTGCAAAATGTTATAATAGAAACTAAAAAACTTTTTTTTAAAAACAATCTTTTTTCATTCGTTTTGCAAAAAAAAGCAGAGGTGATCAAATACCACCAAAAGAAAGCTCTATTTGTATGAAAAAAAAGACAACAATTTCATATGGGTACAGTGTTGCAATTGTGAGTCAAAGTGTGACAGTACTGAAATCTAAAAGTTGGCCTGGGCACTAAGGGGGTGTAATGCCGCGTGCACACAAGCGGACTTTTCGATCGGACTGGTCCGACGGAGTGGGCTTCATCAAACCTGCAGCGGACTTTTTCGGTCCAAAATCTGACGGACCTTAGATTTGGAACGTGTTTCAAATCTTTCCAATGGACTTGAGTCCGGTCGAAAAATCCGCTCGTCTGTATGCTAGTCCGACGGACAAAAAAACGACGCTAGGGCAGCTATTGGCTACTGGCTATCAACTTCCTTATTTTAGTCTGGTCGTACGTCATCACGTACGAATCCGTCAGACTTTGGTGTGATCATGCGTAGGCAAGTCTGTTCGTTGGGAAAGTCCGCCGGAAGTCCGCTGAAAGTCCGTCGGATAGACCGTTGGACCAGTCCGGTCAAAAAGTCCGCCCGTGTGTACACTGCATAAGTGCCCGGTATTGAAGCGTTTAATACATGTACCTTCCACAGTCCTAGCACAATAAATAATATGCATAAAACATACATTTCATCTGCTTACCACAAAACATGACATCTTAAACTTATGAGGTGACATGCGTTTGTCATCTGCTGGATATTTGCAGCCAGTTTGCTCAAATATCAACACTGCAGTTAGAGTAACTTTCTCCCAAGAGTGGCCTTTCACCACTGCGTCTGCTCCGGTACTAGGTATAGGTACTCCGCAAACAGCTCCACCTGGTCTGGTACCATGTACTCTCATGTCCGGTCTGGTATAGTTTATTACCAGGACAATTAAACAATTTGTTGCGTTATCCTAGTAAAATTTGATGTCAGTACATTACTTTTAATGAAGCAGCGCAGAATGTCCTGGTAATGCACTATAGTGTGCTTTATCAGATTCAGTGTGAACGGGGGGCTAAGAGGTAAATTTTTTGGTAAGCAGATGGTATGTCTTGGTAATGGTATCACGCTGATCCCACTCCTGTGCCTGCCGGTACCTCCCCCAGGTCTTACTCGGCTCCTCCCCCTCATCTCACATGCCACCAGTTCAGCAGCGATTGTCATCTTTGTGCTGGACTGGTGGGTGGGAACTGTTGTTAATTGCAGGGGGCTGGAGCCTACTGTCTGGAGGGAGAGAAGGAGTGGAAAAAAAAAGCAGTCTTATGCCCGTTACCTGGGACGGAGGAGGAGTAGCAGCCGGAAGAGCAGATGCAGAGGCGTAACTATAACCTTCAGGGCCCCAGTGCAAGAAACCATGAAGGGCCCCTGACTTGTAGTGTGATGGGGGGTATAGTGAAAGGATGGGAGGGCAGTGTGATGGGGCAGTATGACAGGGTATTTTGACAGGAGGGGGGAAGTGTGACCAAAGAAGGGTATCTGGAAAGTGTGACCGGAGGGGGGAGTGTGAAAGAAGGGGGTCAGTGTGACAAGAAGGAGCAGTACAATGGGGGCAGTGTGACAGGGAGATATTGTGACAAGAGGGGGGCAGTGTGACAGGAAAAGGATACCTGGGAAGTATGACAGGGGGGGCTGTGTAACAAGAGGGGGCAGTATGACGGGGTAGTGTGACAGGAGGGGGGTTAATATGACAGAATGTGGCAGTGTGATGAGGGAGCAGAATGATGGAGGCGCAGTATGACAGGGGGTATTGTGCCAAGGGGGCAGTGTGATAGGTGGGGGTCAGTATGATGGGGGGTATTGTGCCAAGGGGGCAGTGTGACAGGTGGGGGGCCAGTGTGACAGGTGGGGGGCCAGTGTCACAGGTGGGGAGGTCAGTGTCACAGGTGGGGGAGCCAGTGTCACAGGTGGGGGAGCCAGTGTCACAGGTGAGGGAAGTGTCACAGGTGGGGGGTCAGTGTCACGGGTGGGGAGGTCAGTGTCACAGGTGGGGGAGCCAGTGTCACAGGTGGGGGAGCCAGTGTCACAGGTGAGGGAAGTGTCACAGGTGGGGGGTCAGTGTCACGGGTGGGGGAGCCAGTGTCACAGGTGGGGGAAGTGTCACAGGTGGGGGGGTCAGTGTCACAGGTGGGGGGAACCATTGTCATAGGTGGGGGCAGTGTCACAGGTGGGTGGGGGAAGTGTCACAGGTGGGGGAGCCAGTGTCACAGGTGGGGGTTCAGTGTAACAGGTGGGGGCAGTGTCACAAGTGGGGGCAGTGTCACAGGTGGGGGAGCCATTGTCACAGGTGGGGGCAGTGTCACAGGTGGGGGGGTCAGTGTCACAGGTGGGTGGCCAGTGTCACAGGTGGGGGTTCAGTGTCACAGATGGGGGGTAAGTGTCACAGGTGGGGGGGTCAGTGTCACAGGTGGGGAACCAGTGTCACAGGTGGGGGGCCAGTGTCACAGGTGGGGGTTCAGTGTCACAGGTGGGGGGAATGTCACAGGTGGGGGGGTCAGTGTCACAGGTGGGGGCACAGGTGGAGGGCCAGTGTCACAGGTGGGGGGCAATGTCACAGGTGGGGTCACAGGTGGAGGGAATGTCACTGGTGGGGGGTCAGTGTCACAGGTGGGGAACCAGTGTCACAGGTGGGGGGGTCAGTGTCACAGGTGGGGGCACAGGTGGGGGGCCAGTGTCACAGGTGGGGGTTCAGTGTCACAGGTGGGGTCACAGGTGGGGGGAATGTCACAGGTGGGGGGGTCAGTGTCACAGGTGGGGGCACAGGTGGAGGGCCAGTGTCACAGGTGGGGGGCAATGTCACAGGTGGGGGTTCAGTGTCACAGGTGGGGTCACAGGTGGGGGTAATGTCACTGGTGGGGGGTCAGTGTCACAGGTGGGGGGGTCAGTGTCGGGCTTACCTTACATGAGAAGACAAAATGCAATAAGCAGCAGCACTTTTACATGCTTCCTTGTGATATCTGCAGGATGTCCATCCAGCCAGCACAGTTCACTTCCCGAGTTTCAGTGTATACAATGGAGAGGGGAGTGGCCTCTGACCTGAGCATGTATTGGCAAGACTGAGTGTACAAGCAGATGGACAAACTTGTGCACTGAATCTGGCGCCTGCTCAGGTCAGAGGCCCCTCCCCTCTCCATTGTATACACTGACACTCGGGAAGTGAACTGTGCTGGCTGGAGGGATATCACAGAGCTGCCTATCGCCCCCTCCCCTGTATACTTAGAGATGCCAGCCGGCCCAGAAGTACATTGGGAGGTGCGGGGTCTTGGGGGCCCCCACACTGGCGGAATGCCAGGGCGCAAGTGCAACCCTGGTAATTCTGCCACCGGAAACAGTGGCTGAAGTTCATATCATGGGGGGCTGTGCTGCCTGTCATGGTGCGCTTTGTGGTACCTGTGCTGCTGAGCTTGTTAAGTGCGAGGGCGGCGGCAGTGTAACTTTTCTTAAGGGACAGTCAGCCCCGGCTTCAGTGCCCTCCTGGTGCCCTAGCAGCTGCTGGCTCTGTATGTGACACAGGAAAGGAGGAGGGAGGGAAGCAGTCTGACACTTCGGCGCCCTCTCCTCTGGCCCCCTCTGTGGGGCAGAGCACCCCACGCACCCGCCCAGGATCGGCCCTTGGTGGGTGAGAGCGAACTCATGTATTTTAAAAGGGTAGTGCTGACATCCAGTTTCCATTCAAACCATTGGTGTTCAGTGTATTTAGAACATAAATCCAATATGTTTCTTGGTTACATAATTTTTTGAATCTTTCTGCTAAGGACGCCGCTCTGTTCAGCATCTGGACGGGTGTAAGGATTGGCCTTGTGTGTTCTATGGAGAATCAATGAGCAATATGCTCCTATCCAAGTTGTTAAATCTTCTTGGCTTTTCAAGTTGCTCATTTTGTTCCAGAATTTGGACTTCAGACAGGTAACTTCTTCACACCCGGTTCAGTAATATTCACAGTTGACTAAAATGCAGTCACACAGTCAAAACTTACAAATGTGGTTCTGATTCTTGCAAGTCTCTAATATATACAAATGTTTTTTTCTTCATAGGATAGCTTTTTAGTGGTCACAGGAAAGAATAGTTGGCAGCTCTTCAGTTCATTAGCCTTGTCTCCAAATGTCCACTGTTCACAAAATCATCAGCATTTTGAAAAAAAAAAAAACATTATCGAAGAATTTATAATACTTTTTTTTATTGATTTAGAGAATTTTGGTTGTGTATTAGCTGCATATAGTGACAATTTCCCTTTTTGTTTTGCCTTTTAGACAAAAATTATTTCTCCCTCAGCTTTGACACTTTTTTAGATTTGACTCTGCGACAAAATACAAATGTATTATTATTACCAATATTGGAAATACAAGGATTGTTTCTGGTCAGTGTTGTCAACCTACCAGACTGAAATTTACTGACATGACACTGAAAATTTACAGGCACAGCCACGTTTTTACTGGCATTTGAAGTTGCAAAATTACAGTTTTAAATGCAAATTTCAGTATTTAGGCTACAAACAAGAACAATATGCAATTAGCAATGTGATTTAAGGTAGATATTAGGGCAAAAAAAAACATATTTCTTATTTTATTTTTAATATAGTAAGTAAGTAGCTCAGGGACATGACCATGGAGGGCAAGCAATTAGAATGTGTGGTGCCCACACGTGAAATTGACTCTCACAGTGACGGTGACAGCAGTTTGCAGCAGCACAGATGATGATGATGATGACACCTCACCGACATGACACAAACCCTCCTGAGTCACAGTCTCTCTCCACACCTGGTGGTCCCTTCAGTTCACTCCAGTCCAAACAGCACTGACAGTCCCACTCCCGGCTTGCCTTGCTCCTGTTCCACAGACCCACACATGAGGCTCCACCTGCTCTGCTCGGCTCCCTTGCACAATGACATCACACAACATGCTCAGGCACTGCTCCCCACTGGCACCGCCTGAAATATATTGTTGGCGTAGGGTCCCCTGCACAGTGCAGTCAGTGCAGCATATATAATAGTGCATTGAAGTGGTTAAGGGGAACCCTATGACAGAATTAAGAAAAAAACAGCATGGCCCCCCCCCCCAAAATCCATACCAGGCCTTTCGAGTCTGGTAGAGATTCTAAGGGGAACTCCACGCCAAAATAAAAAAAACAGTGTGGCCCCCCCCCCCAAAATCCATACCAGACCCTTGGGGTCTGGCATAGATTTTAAGGGGAACTCCACGCCAGAATGTAAAGAAAATTGGTGTGGGGTCCCCCCAAAATCCATACCAAACCCTTATCCGAGCAAGCAGCCTGGCAGGCCAGAAAAGGGGAGGACGAGCGAGCGTCCCCCCTCCTGAACCATACCAGGCCACTTTTCCTCAACATGGGGAGGGTGCTGGTCCTGTGGCATGGTGGTTGTGGGGATCTGTGGATGGGGGGCTTATTGGAATCTGGAAGCCCCCAGATCCCAGCACCCCCTATGTGAATGGGTATCAGGTACATTGTACCCCTACCCATTCACCAAAGAAAGTGTCAAAAAGTAAAAACCACAATAGATGGATTTTGACAATTCCTTTATTAAAAAAAAAAGTGTCCCGCGATGTCCATCCATTTTCAATCACGCCGCCCGATGGACACGAAAAATAGAAAAAATCCCGCCTCCATGAGAGGCCTCCCTGCGACTGCTGTCTCTTGCCTGTTGCCCCACCCCTTTCTGACATCATGTGACATCAGAGGGGGTGGGGTCATCCGGTTGCGTCAGTGGGTGGCCCTGCCCTTGCCTATATAACAGCTGTCACAGCCAAAAGACAGCAGTCGCCGGGAGGGATCCCATGGAGGCGGAGTTTTTTCAAAATTTTTTCTATTTTTCGGGTCCGGCGGCGTGATTCACAATGGATGTAAATCGCGGGACATTTTTTATTTATCTTTTTATTTGTTAATAAAGGAATTCTCAAAAAGTACCCTTTGATAAAGTCACGTGTGGTGTGACGCAACGCGTCAGGGAGGAGTCAGGTGCCGCTGCTTCTGGGTACGGCCGAACCCGGAAGCCCTTGCTTCTATCGAGGAACACATTGATTCTTGCTGTAAGTTGCTATTTAAAAAAAAAAAAATATTTTAATTTACTGCACTATGGAGCCATTTCTTCTTTCTCCACCATCCTTTTGAGAACATCCGAGGACGCTTTTAAAATACGGGAGAGTGTCTGCTGCAGCTGGCATATCTGTGTTCCCCAAGGGCTGTGGCAATCACTGGAAGCTGATCCCCAGGATATCATCCCACCGCCTGGCGGTATATGCTCGATTCGGCCCACTGGGGGCCGCAACTTCAGGTGAGAGGCTGGGGAAACTATTGCTGCACCCCTGGAACAAGTTTGGACCCACCTATTAGATATCAGGCACTTGCACTTTTGCACCACCTATAGAAGATTGCACTGGGCTGATATCGGGTATCGCACTACATGCAACCTTGAACTGTTTTTATTTTGGTCATTCTCCTCTTAGTTTATTTAGCAGTAGCCTTCACCAAAGAGGAACACTATTATTTATGCTCATCATTGCACTTGCACTTTCATCTGTAGCAGTTTTTGGATGCTGCTATTTAGTCACACCTTATATGATTTTGGATTGCATTTTTTATTTTTATTTTTGTACTACATTAATATTTTTTGGTTATTCCATTAGTTCACTGAGTTCTGATACAACTCCTGACATTTTTAATGGTCACTTTTTGATGCACATTGCATTTTAGGATTTGATTCACCTCACTGCTCTATTGCATGCTAGCAGTGTCAGTGTTTATCTTTCATCATTGCGCCTTTGAATATTGTTGCACACTGCTATTTATGTTTACTATTATATGTGCACTTCTATCTTTAGAAGATTCTGGATGCTGTCATTTAGTCGCATTTCATTCGTCTTGGAATATTGTTATACACCTGCTATTTTTGCACTTGCACTTTTATTTTTAGAAGATTCTGGATGTCGTTATTTAGTCGCATTTCATGCGTCTTTGGATTATAATTTTGACCTTCATCAACATTTTTGGATACTTCATTATTTACTAGTTCACTTATTTTTGTTATCCTTGCCATGTTCATTTCTATGCACATTGCACTTTAGAATTCATCCACTTCACTGCTTTGTTTTATGTTAGCACTGTCAGTGTCCACTTTCCATCATTGTGTCACTATTGTTTGATCATTTTATTTTAGCTACCACTTATTTTAGGAGTATTGGTTATTGCTTATTAAGGGGGGTAGCGCCACATATATTTCTTTTTTATCATTTTTTGAGTTATGTGGGTACACTTTCTTATGTAGGCGGCTTCCCCTTGTTTTATTGGTGAGTTTGGTTCTTTGCGCATTAGTTATATTTTTTGATTAGTCAGGAAAGTTAATCATACAAATGGGAAACATCCCATTCATAGTTTAAACCTGACGGAATTCTAGTGTCCAAAAGAAAAATCAAAAGAACTTCACGCTTACACAGTAGTTGGAATCTATCCCCTCCCCTTGTTGGTACTGTGACTCTTTCAATACCCTGAATGAAAAGGCAATGTCATGCAAGTGGTCCTACAAACGGTCCCTAAGACGGCGTGTTGTACAACCCACATATTGGATCTGGCAAATCTTGCAGGTGATTACATATATCACATACTTGGTATTGCAATTGATGAAAGAGGAGATTTGAAACTCTCTATTGTTACTACAGGACTTTATTAGTTTGCCTGTTTTAATGTAACCACAGTAATTGCAACTTTTAATCCCTCATTTAAAACCACCTGTGAAACTAAGTCAGTTGGATTTTGGTTGATTGGTGTAAAACAGACTGGGTGAAAGAGAACGACCCAAGGTGGGTGCTCTACGAGAGACCACCTTTATTCCTTCAGAGAGAATGTTATTATAAATAGAGTCATTATATAGAATGGGGAGATGCTTAGTAATGATCTTTTTAATTTAGTGAACTGTATGGTGTTGAAAACACCGGAGCATGGAAAGGTTTATGTGTTTTTTGTATAGTTTTTTTTGTGTGTTCTCTCTTTTAAAAGTGAAAGTCTGGGAATAGCTCTCACTGTATCAAGCGATTTGTGAATAAGTGTGTCTGAGTAACCTCAGGCTTTGAATCTATATGACATGTTGTTAGCTTCAATGTCAAAAGTCTCTGGTGAACTGCACAAACGCTTTAGTCTTAAAAATTGTCCATATGGTACCCCTCTAATGGTATGACTAGGGTGTGCAGAATCTGCTCTGAGTAAAGTGTTGCCTGCAATGGGTTTTCTGTAAAGACTGGTATGAATCATACCTTCAGTGCCTACTAATTTCACGTCTAGAAAGTCAATGGAGTTAGTTTGAAGAACCCCTGTAAATTTCAAATTCAAATTATTGTCATTGAAGTATGAAAGCCAGATATCTAAATCCGCACTTTCATCAGATGTGATAAACAAAAGATCATCAATGAAACGACAAAAGAAAATCGTGTCTACATGGCGGAGGCTATCCGGTCCAAAGGTGTGGGACCTCTCCCACCAACCCATGTATAGGTTGGCCAATGAGGGCGAAAATTTTGCTCCAATAGAACCCCCGCATCTTTGGAGGTAATAGCCCCCGTCAAACATAAAAAAGTTATGAGTTAAGAGATATTCCAAGGCTTGTAGGATGAACTCCTGAAGAACCAATGAGAATTTACCTGACTTTTTGAGAAAATAGGAGACCGCTTGAATGCCCAAATGATGTGGGATGCTGGAATATAAATTAGTAACATCACAGCTAATCCATCTAAAGCTATTTTCCCATTGAAAATCCTGGAGTTTACTGAGTAAATGGTTGCCTTCTCTTAGATAGCCTGGCAGGCTGGTTGTTAAAGGTTGTAATTGGGAATCTACCCACTCCCCTAAGCGCTCGTTGAGTGAGCCTATGCCAGCTACAATCGGTCGTCCTGTAAGGGGATTTAACCCCTTATGGACTTTAGGTAAATGATGAAACACTGGCATTATAGGATGTTCTGGAATGAATAATTTGCATTGATGCTTTATATGGAGTTGTACACATTTTATTAATATTTTCACATTTCACGAATACATATATACATATATATTTCATATATTTTTTATATATTCTTTAGTTTACTATCTCATACACTCAACAATCATATTAAATACATAAACTTTAAAGTTCATTTATATTTATTTATATCTATATTCACTTCAGGCGTTCAACCTTTTTGCTAAATAGTTAGATCTTTTGTTTTTTCTTTTTGTCTGTTTTTTCCATTCTCACTACACTGGGGGTGTTTCCACTCTATGCTTATTGCCTAGTAATGAGTGCCGAGATCTCATGCAGCTGGTCTCCAGCTGTTCGGCATTATCTCATTTCCAATTGGTCACATGCTCTTTGTAGCTCAAGTATAAATGTGGTTATTACTCTTATGTTAGTTAGCTATGAGTAAGCACTCTGTACGAGTGTGAAACGCATTAGCAGCTAAGCTGTACCATTCCAGCAGTGTCATCATGTAATATATACTCATTTAACCACTTGCCGACCGCCTAACACAGATATACTGCGGCAGAATGGCACGGGCAGGCAAAATCACGTATCTGGTACATGATCTGCCTCCCGCAGGCTGGGGGAGCTTCGCGCCCCCCCGGTACCCGTGGCGGTCGACTTCGTTAGGGAAGCGATCCAGGCTGAGGGGGAGGCCACTCATTCGTGGCCACCCCCTCGCGATCGCTCCCCATGAATGAAATTCTTCCTCTGCTGCTGTACAGTAAACAGCGAGAGAGGAAGTGATGTCATCGTTCCTCGGCTCGGTATTTTCCGTTCCGGCGCCGAGGAGAGAAGACATCCGAGTGAGTGCACAACACTACACTTTCAGTAGAACACACCAGGCACACTTTACACCCCCCATCACCCCCCCGTCACAGTGACACCAAGCAGTTTTTTTTTTCTGATTACTGCATTGGTGTCAGTTTGTGACAGTTAGTGTGGTAGGGCAGTTAGTGTTAGCCCCCTTTAGGTCTAGGGTACCCCCCTAACCCCCCCAATAAAGTTTTAACCCCTTGATCACCCCCCATCGCCAGTGTCACTAAGCAATCATTTTTCTGATCGCTGTATTAGTGTCACTGGTGACGCTAGTTAGGGAGGTAAATATATAGGTTCACCGTCAGCTTTTTATAGCGTCAGGGACCCCCATAGTTAACCCTTTCACCAGTGATCACCGTATAAGTGTTACGGGTGACGCTGGTTAGTTAGTTTATTTTCTATAGTGTCAAGGCACCCGCCGTTTATTACTGAATAAAGATTTAGCCCCCTGATCGGCGGTGATATAAGTTAGATTTTAGGGTCAGATAGGGTCTGCGTCGCCCCAGGCAGCGTCAGGTTAGCGTCAGTACCGCTAACATCCACACACGCACCGTACACCTCCCTTAGTGGTATAGTATCTGAACGGATCAATATCTGATCCGATCAGAGCTGTACTAGCGTCCCCAGCAGTTTAGGGTTCACAAAAAGGCAGTGTTAGTGGGATCAGCCCAGATACCTGCTAGCACCTGCGTTTTGCCCCTCTGCCCAGCCCACCCAAGTGCAGTATCGATTGATCACTGTCACTTACAAAACACTAAACGCATAACTGCAGTGTTTGCAGAGTCAGGCCTGATCCCTGCGATTGCTAACAGTTTTTTTGGTAGCGTTTTGGTGAACTGGCAAGCACCAGCACCCTAGTACACCCCAGTCGTAGTCAAACAAGCACTGCAGTAACACTTGGTGATGTGGTGAGTCCCATAAGTGCAGTTCAAGCTGGTGAGCTGGCAAGCACAAGTAGTATCCCGCTGCCACCAAGAAGAAGACAAACACAGGCCCATCGTGCCCATAATGCCCTTCCTGCTGCATTCGCCAATCCTAATTGGGAACCCACCACTTCTGCAGCACCCGTACTTCCCCCATTCACATCCCCAACCAAATGCAGTCGGCTGCATGAGAAGCATTTTCTTTATGGAAAGACCTAAAAAAACTGCGGACCTTAAATATAAGTGGTCCTTTCTGACGAGTTTTTCCACTCAATATAAACAAATCAAAGATATCATTAGAAAACATTGGAGACTATTAAAGAGTGATACTATTCTGGGCCCTTTACTACCCTAAATAGCGGCCACTGTTTTCAGGGGTGCCCCATCAATTAAAGGACAGATCGCACAAAATGTGACCAACCCCCCGGATACAATATCATTTTTTCATAATATGAAGGGATTTTTTCCTTGCCGGAAATGCACAGTTTGCAAATGGAATGCCTGTCGAGCACGTAAAATGGAAACATTTAATTCTATGATTACGGGCAAAGAATATAAAATGAAGCAATTTGCTACATATAAAACTAAATATATTGTATACCTCATCACCTGTCCATGTAAAAAGCAATACATTGGTCGGACAATACGTAATTTCACCACAAGGGTAAAAGAACACATCACAGCAATTAAAAAGGGTCGAACTAATCACAGTGTGTCGAAACACTATGCACTATATCATGACTGCAACCCAGCAGGGACTACTTTTCAGATCATTGATAGATTTATACCACATTGGAGAGGGGAATCAAATGTAAGGGGCGTATCCAGACTTGAAACGTGGTGGATACACCAAATAAAATGTTATACACCCCATGGTTTAAACATCGAGTGGGACATCAATGCGTTCATCAATCAGTCATAGATGTCCTGTTCAGGCCCCTTTGTGTCAAGTCCCCTAGAGAGATGCTACCTGGGGGTGGGTCTGACCAAGTATTGCTACCTCCCAATACGCATCTTTCATTACTATTCCCACTGTATCATTCTCAGGACAATTTTATTTTATATTTTATTTTTTATATATTTTTTTATATATTTTTTTATATTATTCTTTACAGTTTAGAATAAACCCGAGATGAACGCTTGGGTTGTTAGGATATACGTCCCATACAACGTATAGGCTAGATGGCTTTCTTGGCAAGGCACGGATTAGATTCCTATTCTACATGTGTCTTTTATTTGCTTTTTCACTTTTTGTTTTTATATTTTTATATGTCTGCAATTATTACCTTGATATCGCCCGAATACAATAATTTTTGCTGAATAGTTGTAAACATAGGGGAACGTGTGTTATGACAACTGTAGCCCTACATTAAATGAGAAAACACACTTTCGGTGATTTGACAGTCCGCACATTTATGCCATTTTGTCCCAATGATTGAACTCTCTCTATGCTTTGACAACTGACAAAGTTCCGATCATGTGATCTTGCCAAATATAGAGAGCAATATGAGTGGCCGGAATGGTGGAGGATGTGCTCTCGGAAGATACATGTTGCATCGTCGCGTCCTGACGCGCTGAGGGTGGATGGACCTTCGGATCCGCGTCATTGCGCTTGCGCGATATGGCGCGCCGCCTATTGGACGGTCGGATCTGTTTGATAATGAGAAGGCGTGACTGGCTCATTGCGTCATCGC
Source organism: Aquarana catesbeiana (assembly GCF_042186555.1). Classification (NCBI taxonomy): domain Eukaryota; kingdom Metazoa; phylum Chordata; class Amphibia; order Anura; family Ranidae; genus Aquarana; species Aquarana catesbeiana. The sequence continues at coordinate 633,583,557 of NC_133326.1, forward strand.
GCTCAGATGTGATGACGCACAAACCAGGAAATATCCAGCTAACATGGAAGAGGAGTGGTTTCTAAACCCGCGTCACTGCGCTCGGACGCTCAGACACGCCAATCACATGACCATGATACCTGGTCATCATTGGTAGGTTAAGATTACCAATCTGAGGCTTGGTTCCTTGGATATTTCCGTCCTCATGATAGGCTGGACGGATAGTCAGCTGACTAAGGAAAACCCTTACATGATACAAACCCCGGAAGTCACGCCGCACAGGTGTCCCCGATGTAATTTCCAGCATTTTTAAATAAATAGCACAGCAGATGAGAGGTTAGCTTTACCCCAGTGGAAGTCTTGGTAGACGAAACGCGTCGGGTGTGTGACACTACCATAGCCATCTGATTACTGCGCTAAACATACCATTTTGTTCATATGAACTTTGTTTTAACCCGATTTTTTATTGGAATTTTTTAATTAATGCAATAAAACTTCCTGGTTACCCGGATTTTATACTATGTGGAGCCTTTTTTCTCCCTCTCCCTCTGTCTCACTTGAATGAGATTAAACGATCATTGGAGGAAGAATCCGTGATACCGCTCAGGATTGGGGACCCATCCAGGACCCTCCATTATGGATCAAGGACAGCTGTAACCCTACCGTACAAACGGTGTAAGCCTATACGACTCACCGCCAATGGCCCGTGAGTCCATCACGTCTGGTAAGGGCATTTTATATTATTTTCTGCCTTGCTGAGTATTTGAAGAGTCTACTGGGGACACGAATAGATACCACTGTGATATTTACATCAATGTTCCAGGATACTTCTGTCCGATTGAATGAACTGTTCAATACCCCAGAGACTTGCTATTTAATCCCACCCCAATTTTTACTACACATGTTTGTTTTGATTTGAGGGTTTGGGGTTGCTTTACTGTGTACACACAGTTCACATTATTGTTTACTATATAGCACGTTGTTACAAATGATTTTTCACATCACCAGATTTCTGCATATATGGTGTTAATATAATTATTCTACTGAGCTGATCAGCAGGACCAAGTATAGATATATGCACGGATGTTTCACACAGAATGTTCATATTGATGTTTTATTAGCACAATACAGCGCTACACTTTTTCGTTTCACATTTATTCATACAATTAGTCTAATTGGTGGTGTTGGCAGCTTGATGTATTGAGTTGGCGCAGCAGATTCTCTTTATTTTATTTTGTTATTTTCTTTATGTCCTCCCGAGTACCCCTACCCAACGAACCCCCAAAAAAGATGTCGTGTCTGCAGCAAGCGCGTATATAGGCGTGACACCCGCTATTATTGTCCCTCCTGTCCTGACAATCCTGGTCTTTGCATTGGTGAATGTTTTGAACGCTACCATACACTAGTTGAGTATTAGTGTAGGGTACAGCATTGCACAGACTAGGCACACTTTCACAGGGTCTCCCAAGATGCCATCACATTGAGAGACCCCAACCTGGAACCGGTTACAGTTACAAAAGTTACAGTTACAAAAAAAGTGTAAAAAAAAAAAAAAACACAAAAAAATATATAGAATAAAAAAAACAAAAATAGTTGTTGTTTTATTGTTCTCTCTCTCTCTCTATTCTCTCTCATTTTGAGAGACCCAAACCTGGTACCAGTTACAAAAGTTAAAGTTACAAAAAAAAGTGTAAAAAAAAAAAACTCAAAAAAATTTTAAAATAAAAAAACCAAAAATAGTTGTTTCATTGTTCTCTCTCTCTCTATTCTCTCTCTATTGTTCTGCTCTTTTTTTACTGTATTCTATTCTGCAATGTTTTATTGTTATTATGTTTTATCATGTTTTCTTTTCAGGTATGCAATTTTTTCTACTTGATTGTTTATTGTGTTTTATTGTTAACCATTTTTTTGTTTTCAGGTACGCCATTCAGCTGCAGCACTGATTTATTTATCTTGACAGCAACAGCGTTTGCTCCCACGATATATAAAGCCGTGACTCCAGCGGAGGTGATATATGCCGAAGCATGGGGGCAGCAGGGGTGGAGGAGTGATTTGCTCCTAACTTTTGGGTCAGATGCCCCCATGCTTCGGCATATATAAATGGTGCATGTATGTCCATCATTAGAAGTGGGTGGATGAAGGGAGGTATTCTAATGGTGGGCATACCCACCAATCAATCTCTTTTTTTCGTTCAGCCCACAGGCTGCATGAAAAAAAAAAGATTACAATATATGCCCAACAAGGACCAGCAACGTACTGGTATGTTGCTGGACTTTGAGTGGTTATACCAGAATGATGCCTGCAGGTTTAGGTATCATCTTGGTATCATTCTTTTCAGCCAGCAGTTGGCTTTCATGTAAAAGCAATCCTAGCGGCTAATTAGCCTCTAGACTTCTTTTACAAGCAGTGGGAGGGAATGTCCCCCCTCCCACCATCTTCCATGTTTTTTTCTGGTTCTCCTGTCCCAACAGGGAACCTGAGAATGCAGGCGATGATTCCATCAGCTGACCATAGAGCTGATCAGAGACCAGAATGGCTCCAATCAACTCTATGGCCTAAGAAACCAGAAGCTACGAGCATTTAATGACTTAGATTTCTCCGGATGTAAACAGCGCCATTGGGAAATTGGGAAAGCATTTTATCACACCGATCTTAGTGTGGTCAGATGCTTTGAGGGCAGAGGAGAGATCTAGGGTCTAATAGACCCCATTTTTTTCAAAAAAGAGTACCTGTCACTACCTATTGCTATCATAGGGGATATTTACATTCCCTGACATAACAATAAAAATGATTTAAAAAAAAAATGAAAGGAACAGTTTCAAAATAAGATAGAAAAGCAAAAAAAAAAAATTAAAAAAAAAAAAAAAGCATCCCTGTCCCCCCCTGCTCTCGTGCAAAGGCGAACGCAAGCGTCGGTCTGGCGTCAAATGTAAACAGCAATTGCACCATGCATGTGAGGTATCACCACGAAGGTCAGATTGAGGGCAGTAATTTTAGCAGTAGACCTCCTCTGTAAATCTAAAGTGGTAACTTGTAAAGGCTTTTAAAGGCTTTTAAAAATGTATGTAGTTTGTCGCCACTGCATGTTTGTGAGCAATTTTAAAGTATGTCATGTTTGGTATCCATGAACTTGGCCTAAGATCATCTTTTTTATTCCATCAAACATTTGGGCAATATAGTGTGTTTTAGTGCATTGAAATTAAAAAAAGTGTGTTTTTTCCTCAAAAAATGCGTTTGAAAAATCGCTGCGCAAATACTGTGTGAAAAAACAAATGAGAGCTGCAAAATACTCACCATGCCTCTCAGCAAATAGCTTGGGGTGTCTACTTTCCAAAATGGGGACATTTGGGGGGGTTTGTCCCCCCCCACAAAAGTCCCACACATGTGGTATCCCCGTACTCAGGAGAAGCAGCAGAATGTATTTTGGCATGTAAAAAAAAAGTTTGTAATTTTCCCGCAACTTGTATCAAAATATAAAATATTCCATGGATTCAACATACCTCTCAGCAAATAGCTTGGGGTGTCTACTTTCCAAAATGGGGTCATTTTTGGGGGGGGGGGGGTTTGTGCCATCTTGGCATTTTATGGCCTTGGAAACTGTGATAGGTAGTGAGGAGTGAAATCAAAAATTTACGCCCTTAGAAATTCTGATGGCGGTGCTTGGTTTTCGGGGCCCCATACGCAGCTAGGCTCCCAAAAAGTCCCACACATGTGTTATCCCCATACTCAGGAGAAGCAGCAGAATGTATTTTGGGGTGTAATTCCACATATGCCCATAGCATGTTTGAGCAATATATCATTTAGTGACAACTTTGTGCAAAAAAAATAAAAAGTTTGTAATTTTCCCACAACTTGTGTCAAAATATAAAATATTCCATGGATTCAACATGCCTCTCAGCAAATAGCTTGGGGTGTCTACTTTCCAAAATGGGGTCATTTGGGGGGGGTTTGTGCCATCTTGGCATTTTATGGCCTTCAAAACTGTGATAGGTAGTGAGGAGTGAAATAAAAAATTTACGCCCTTAGAAATCCTGAAGGTGGTGCTTGGTTTTCGGGGCCCCGTATGCGGCTAGGCTTCCAAAAAGTCCCACACATGTGGTATCCCCATACTCAGGAGAAGCAGCAGAATGTATTCTGGGGTGTAATTCCACATATGCCCATGGCATGTTTGAGCAATATATAATTTAATGACAACTTTGTGCAAAAAAGCAAAAAAAAAAAGTTTGTAATTTTCCCGCAACTTGTTGCAAAATATAAAATATTCCATGGACTCGACATGCCCCTCAGCAAGTTGCTTGGGGTGTCTACTTTCCAAAATGGTGTCATTTAGGGGGGGGGTTTGAACTGTCCTGGCATTTTATGGCCTTCAAAACTGTGATAGGTAGTGAGGAGTGAAATAAAAAATTTACGCCCTTAGAAATCCTGAAGGAGGTGCTTGGTTTTCAGGGCCCCGTACGTGGCTAGGCTCCCAAAAAGTCCCACACATGTGATATACCCATACTCAGGAGAAGCAGCTAAATGTATTTTGGGGTGCAATTCCACATATGCCCATGGCCTGTGTGAGCAATATATCATTTAGTGACAACTTTTTGTATTTTTTTTTTTTTGTTGTCATTATTATTATAATCACTTGGGACAAAAAAAATTAATATTCAATGGGCTCAACATGCCTCTCAGCAATTTCCTTGGGGTGTCTACTTTCCAAAATGGGGTCATTTGGGGGGGGTTTGTACTGCCCTGCCATTTTAGCACCTCAAGAAATTAGATAGGCAGTCATAAACTAAAAGCTGTGTAAATTCCAGAAAATGTACCCTAGTTTGTAGATGCTATAACTTTTGCACAAACCAATAAATATACGCTTATTGACTTTTTTACCAAAGACATGTGGCTGAATACATTTTGGATTAAATGTATGACAAAAATTGAGTTTATTGTATTTTTTTATAACAAAAAGTAGAAAATATGGCTTTTTTTCAAAATTTTCCGTTTATAGCGCAAAAAATAAAAACCGCAGAGGTGATCAAACGGTATCAAAAGAAAGCTCTTTTTGTGGGAACAAAAGGATGCAAATTTCGTTTGGGTACAGCATTGCATGACCGCGCAATTAGCAGTTAAAGCGACGCAGTGCCAAATTGTAAAAAGTGCTCTGGTCAGGAAGGGGGTAAATCCTTCCGGGGCTGAAGCGGTTAATAAAGAAGAATTTTATCTGCCTATTCTGGTGTGCGGCTGTCAGGGGCGGATCCAGGGGGGGGGGCAACGGGGCAATTGCCCCCTCCGAGAAATGCAGGTGAGTGACTGTCACTGTGAGAGAGCCCGCCGGGCGGCTCCATAGGTGAGAGAGCCGCCGCCCGCCGGGCGGCTCCGCGAGTGAGAGAAAGAGAGCCACTGGGCGGCTCCGTGAGTGAGAGAGCCGCTGGGCGGTTCCGTGAGTAAAAGGGCCGCTGGGCGGCTCCGTGAGAGAGATAGAGCCGCTGGGCGGCTCCTTGAGAGAGAGAGAGACGCTGGGCGGATCCGTGAGAGGGAGAGAGCCGCTGGGTGGCTCCGTGAGTAAAAGAGCCGCCGGGCGGCTCCATAGGTGAGAGAGCCGCCGCTGACATGTGCTGCTCGATGTGTTTGTGAGCGGGCTGCTGGCCAATCAGGGAGCAGGCGGGCGGGGGAGCAGAGAGATGATATCATCTCTCACCGCCCGGCGCCCGCCCTGCATCCCTGCAGTTCCCCCCCACCATGCAGGCAGCTGCGGCAGCAGAGAGATTACATCATCTCTCTTCTGCCTGTCTCTGGGACACAAGAGACCACCTTAGCAGGTGGCAAGTGACAATCTGCATCTGGTGACAGGTGACGTGGCAAGTGACAATCCGCAACATGTGGCAGGCGACGTGGCAAGTGACATGGCAAGTGACAATCCGCAACGTGGCAGGCGACGTGGCAAGTGACAATCTGCATCTGGTGACAGGCGACGTGGCAAGTGACAATCCGCAACATGTGGCAGGCGACTTGGCAAGTGACAATATGCATCTGGTGACAGGTGACGTGGCAAGTGACACACTTGGGGCTCCCACTGATTCTGCATTATGGTGAGTTAAACTATTTAATTTTTTATAACAATGTAATAATAGTAATAATGCGCTTCAATCATCCTGACACCATAACAACCATGGTGCCGTGATGATTGAAGCGCCAACACCAGCCATTTCCCCGATAGATGTACCCCAAAAAAATATATTTTCTGGCAGTGTCCCTCCCGAGACTAGACTCTGGATCCGCCCCTGGCGTCTGTCCAGATCCTTCTACCTGGAAGGATTCTACCAACATGTGGAGGAAGCCCTTCCTAAAGGAACGGGAGCAAGAAGAGAGGACAGCAGGAGCAGGTCAGCACTACTGGGAGATCTCCTGAGTAGGGATGAGCCGAACACCCCCCGGTTCGGTTCGCACCAGAACCTGCGAACGGACCGAAAGTTCGCACGAACGTTAGAACCCCATTGACGTCTATGGGACTCGAACGTTCAAAATCAAAAGTGCTCATTTTAAAGGCTAATTTGCATGGTATTGTCCTAAAAAGGGTTTGGGGACCCGGGTCCTACCCCAGGGGACATGTATCATTGCAAAAAAAACTTTTAAAAACGGCCGTTTTTTCGGGAGCAGTGATTTTAATGATGCTTAAAGTAAAAAAAAAAAAAAGTGAAATATTCCTTTAAATATCGTACCTGAGGGGTGTCTATAGTTTGCCTGTAAAGTGACGCGTGTTTCCCGTGTTTAGAACAGTCCCTGCACCAAATGTCATTTTTAAAGGAAAAAATCTCATTTAAAACTGCTTGCGGGTTTAATGTAATGTCGGGTCCTGACTCCTGGCAATATGGATGAAAATCAGTGAGACAAATGGCATGGGTACCCCCCAGTCCATTACCAGGCCCTTTGGGTCTTGTATGGATATTAAGGGGAACCCTGCACCCAAATTAAAATAAGGAAAGGTGTGGGGCCACCAGGCCCTCTATACTCTGAACAGCAGTATACAGGCTGTAGGTTTGTTGTTAAGTAGAATCTCTTTGTAATTTTGAACGGGTACATTTTTAACGTGTTTAGCTCCAGCCAAAAAATCTTTTTTAAGCTTTTTGGAAAACATAGGGAAGGGTTATCACCCCTGTGACATTTGTTTTGCTGTCTTTCCTCCTCTTCAGAAGATTTCACCTCACTTTTTGTCCCAATGGATTGGAAAGCATCAGTGGAAAGGAGAAATGTTTTTCCCATATTAACTCTTACAGGAGAGAATTTCCCTTCCTAGGGGTAGATTTATTCTCACTTCCTGTTGTCTCCTTCCGTTTGCAAGTAGGAGTCGTTTGTAAGTTAGTTGTTTGAAAGTAGGGTCCTGCCCTATATACTCAGCAGAAATTTGGGCCTTAGGTGTTGCTGTGGCCACAACACTGTAAGCCCTCACAGGGCTCTGCTGTGAAATATTAGATCAAGAATTGTAATTACATGCCCCTGTTGAACAGGAGCTGAAAAATTAGGCCTTAGGCACTGGTGCTGGTGCCACAACACTGCAACCCCTCACAGACACTCTAGTTGGAATGCAGGAACGAGCCCTGCTGCAAAGTATTGCATCAAAAATTGTAATTACACGCTCCTGTTAAACAAGGGCTGAAAAATTGGGCCTTAGGCACTGGTGCTGGTGCCACAACACTGCAACCCCTCACAGACACTCTAGTTGGAATGCAGGAACGAGCCCTGCTGCAAAGTATTGCATCAAAAATTGTAATTACACGCCCCTGTTAAACAGGGGCAGAAAAAATGGGCCTTAGGCACTGGTGCTGGTGCCACAACACTGCAACCCCTCACAGACACTCTAGTTGGAACGCAGGAACGAGCCCTGCTGCAAAGTATTGCATCAAAAATTGTAATTACACTCCCCTGTTAAACAGGGGCAGAAAAAATGGGCCTTAGGCACTGGTGCTGGTGCCACAACACTGCAACCCCTCACAGACACTCTAGTTGGAACGCAGGAACGAGCCCTGCTGCAAAGTATTGCATCAAAAATTGTAATTACACGCCCCTGTTAAACAGGGGCAGAAAAAATGGGCCTTAGGCACTGGTGCTGGTGCCACAACACTGCAACCCCTCACAGACACTCTAGTTGGAATGCAGGAACGAGCCCTGCTGCAAAGTATTACATCAAAAATTGTAATTACACGCCCCTGTTAAACAGGGGCTGAAAAATTGTGCCTTAGGCACTGGTGGTGGCGCCCAGAACCAAAAATGTTCTTACAAGCTATCAGCGTGATGATTGAGGAGGAAGAGGATAATTACTCAGGGATAGTCACTCAGCATCAGCATAGGCAGTCTTTGAAGGGATCTGAGATTTCAAAAAAAATTATTCGGTTACATCAGCATCAGGTGCTTGATAGCTGGTGGTGATCCAAGACTGATTCATTTTTATGAAGGTCAGTCGATCGACCGAGTCAGTGGACAGACACACCCTGTGATCGGTTACCACGCCTCCAGCAGCACTGAATGTGCGTTCCGAAAGAACGCTGGATGCAGGACAGGCCAGTAGCTCAATTGCATACTGTGCAAGCTCTGGCCAGTGATCCATCCTCAAGACCCAGTAACCCAGAGGATTTTCGGTGGGAAAGGTGTCCAAGTCTGATCTTGCCCCTAGGTATTCCTGCACCATGTAAAACAGACGCTGGCGATGGTTGCTGGAACCGATCATACCTTGGGGCTGCGGACCAAAAAATTGTCTGAACGCATCGGTCAGACGGCCACCTTCTCCACCGCTCCTTCTTTGACTGACCGAAGCCTCAGCAACACATTGTCCAGAAACAGGAGTTTGTAACCTCCCAGTCTCTGGGAACGCGTTGCACAGACCTTTCTGCAAGGCCTCCCGAAGATGTTTCATCCTCTGCTCCCTCTGCGATGGCAAGATAAGGTCCGCAACCTTACCCTTGTAACGTGGATCAAGGAGGGTTGCCAGCCAGTATTGGTCCTTCTCCTTGATACCACGAATACGAGGATCCTTACGCAGGCTTTGCAGGATCAGGGAGGCCATGCAGCATAGGTTTGCTGAGGCATTCGGTCCGGAGTCCTCTGGGTCACTAAGGACGACATGGTCCGCAGCCACCTCCTCCCAGCCACGTACAAGTCCATGTGTTTCTTGGGACTGATCCCTTAAAGACTGCTGCTGATGCTGAGTGCCAGGCTCCACCTCCATACTGACACAATCTTCCTCCTCCTCCTCCTCCTCCTCGTCCTCTTCCTGTGTGATCGGCGGGCACGCAGAAACACTCTCTGGATAAAGGGGGCCTTGAGAGCTAAGGAAGTCCTCCTCTTCCTGCCTCTGTTCTGCCTCAAGTGCCCTGTCCATTATTCCACGCAGCGTTTGCTCCAACAGGTGGACAAAGGGGACAGTGTCACTGATGCATGCACTGTCACTGCTCACCATCCTCGTGGCCTCCTCAAATGGTGACAGGACAGTGCATGCATCCCTGATCATGGCCCACTGGCGTGGGGAAAAAAAACCAAGTTCCCCTGACCCTGTCCTGGTGCCATAGTCGCACAGGTACTCATTTCTGGCCCTCTGCTGCGTGTGCAGCCGCTGCAGCATGGCCAACGTTGAGTTCCACCTGGTGGGCATGTCACAGATTAGGCGGTTCTTGGGCAGGTTAAACTCCTTTTGGAGGTCCGTCAGCCGAGCACTGGCATTATATGACCGGCGGAAATGCACACAGACTTTCCTGGCCTGCCTCAGGACATCCTGTAAGCCCGGGTACCTGCCCAAGAACCGCTGCACCACCAAGTTAAGGACGTGAGCCAAACAGGGCACATGGGTCATTTGTCCCTGTCGGAGGGCAGAGAGGAGGTTGGTGCCATTGTCGCAAACCACCATTCCTGCCTTAAGTTGGCGTGGCGTCAACCACCTCTGAACCTGCCCCTGCAGAGCTGACAGAACCTCTGCCCCAGTGTGGCTCCTGTCCCCCAAGCACACCAGCTCAAGCACCGCATGGCATCTTTTGGCCTGCGTACTTGCGTAGCCCCTTGAACGACTACGGAGCACCGCTGGTTCCGAGGAAGAGGCCATGGAGGAAGAAGAAGAGGAGGGGGTGGAGGAGAGAGGTGTGTCACAATCATTAGCATTTTGGAGGCGTGGTGGCGGAACAACCTCCAACACTACTGCACCTTGTCCTGCATCCTTCCCAGCTGCCAGCAGAGTCACCCAATGCGCCGTGAAACTTAGGTAACGTCCCTGTCCATGCCTGCTGGACCATGAGTCAGCGGTAATATGCACCTTACCGCTGACCGCCCTGTCCAGCGAGGCATGGACATTGCCTTCCACATGCTGGTAGAGAGCCAGAATCGCCTTCCGTGAGAAAAAGTGGCGTTTGGGTACCTGCCACTGAGGAACCGCACATTCCACAAACTCACGGAAGGGGGCAGAGTCTACCAACTGAAAAGGCAGCAGTTGAAGTGCTAGCAATTTTGCCAAGCTAGCATTCAACCGCTGGGCATGTGGATGGCTGGGAGCAAACTTCTTTCGGCGGTGCAGCAGCTGGGGCAGGGAAATTTGCCTGGTACAATCTGACGTCGGTGTACCAAAATCAGATTGCCCACAAGTACGTGGCTGTGACACACCTAATTCTACACCTTCATTCCTCTCAGTGCAGGTCTCAGAGAGGACTGAAGGTCTAGTGGGGTTGGAAATCTCAGCTGATGAGGAGCAAGGAGAGGTCCTCTTTGTTCTTTGGTGTGGGTCTTTTAGATACGCTTGCCAACGAACTGCATGGCAGGTCAACATATGTCTGGTCAAGCATGTGGTACCCAAGCGGGAGATGTTTTGGCCACGCGAGATACGCTTGAGACATATGTTGCAAATAGCAGCGGTGCGATCTGATGCACTCGTCTCAAAAAAGGCCCACACCAAAGAACTTTTTGAATAACGCGCAGAGACTGCAGCGCCCTGCACATGTGGAGCTTTGGGGTGTGATGCAGTCAATGTGCTGCCCTTAGGCTGGCCCCTGGAGGGCATCCTGCCTCGTTGGTGATGTGCCGCCTCCTCCTCCTCCTCCTCTCTCCTATCAGGCACCCACGTTGAGTCAGTGAACTCATCATCCCCTCCCTCCTCATCACTGGAGCAAACCTGGCAGTATGCTGCAGCAGGGGGAGCATGACTGCCAGATTGCTGTCCTTCTTGGGCACCCCCTCTGTCCGTGCTCGTGTTACTGCCTTCATCGAGCTCAGTATCATCATCAGAGCCTTCCAAACGCTGGGCATCCTCCTGGAGCATGTACCCAACACTGTGGTCAAACAGTTTGAGGGACTCCTCAGGAGGACATGGTGGGGCTAGGGAAGGAGTCACTGATGACATTGAGCCGACGGAAGAGGCCGCTGCTTTGCCAGACAAAGTACCCTGGGCATGGGTGAGAGAGGATGAGGAGGATGAGGACGGCTTGGTCATCCACTCGACCAAGTCTTCCGCATGTTGCGGCTCAACATGGCCAGCTGCCGAAAAAAAGGCCAAGCGTGTCCCATGGCCACGTGCTGATGAGGATGCACCGTCTCCACGACCAGCACTAGACACAGAGCCTGCTTGCCCTCTCTTATTGGCTTGTGACTGTCTGCCTCTCCTTCTTGGCCTTCCAGACATACTAATGGCCTGTAGCTGCACTAAGCTGGGATATATATATATATATATATATGTACTGATACCGCAGCTAGCAAAATCAACTGCCTGCCTGTAGTATGAGAACACCACCAACCTTCTACAGGTAGCTTTAGCTGAACACTGTGAGGTGGACGCACCCCACTAACTTGTAGGTTTAGCAGAACACTGTGAGCAGGACGCACTGCACTAACTGTAAATAGTCTAGCTGCCTGACTGTGGTACTAATAGGATCAAAAGAACACCAGCAATTTTCTTCAGGTAGCTGTATTTACTGTAACAAGAAAAGCCTGCCTGTCAGTAAGAAGATAACAGAAACGGATCTAGCTGAACACTGTGAGCAGGACGCACCCCACTAGCTTGTAGGTTTAGCTGAACACTGTGAGGTGGACGCACCCCACTAACTTGTAGGTTTAGCTGAACACTGTGAGCAGGACGCACCCCACTAACTTGTAGGTTTAGCAGAACACTGTGAGCAGGATGCACTGCACTAACTGTAAATAGTCTAGCTGCCTGACTGTGGTACTAATAGGATCAAAAGAACACCAGCAATTTTCTTCAGGTAGCTGTATTTACTGTAACAAGACAAGCCTGCCTGTCAGTAAGAAGATAACAGAAACGGATCTAGCTGAACACTGTGAGCAGGACGCACCCCACTAGCTTGTAGGTTTAGCTGAACACTGTGAGGTGGACGCACCCCACTAACTTGTAGGTTTAGCTGAACACTGTGAGCAGGACGCACCCCACTAACTTGTAGGTTTAGCAGAACACTGTGAGCAGGACGCACTGCACTAACTGTAAATAGTCTAGCTGCCTGACTGTGGTACTAATAGGATCAAAAGAACACCAGCAATTTTCTTCAGGTAGCTGTATTTACTGTAACAAGACAAGCCTGCCTGTCAGTAAGAAGATAACAGAAACGGATCTAGCTGAACACTGTGAGCAGGACGCACCCCACTAGCTTGTAGGTTTAGCTGAACACTGTGAGGTGGACGCACCCCACTAACTTGTAGGTTTAGCTGAACACTGTGAGCAGGACGCACCCCACTAACTTGTAGGTTTAGCAGAACACTGTGAGCAGGACGCACTGCACTAACTGTAAATAGTCTAGCTGCCTGACTGTGGTACTAATAGGATCAAAAGAACACCAGCAATTTTCTTCAGGTAGCTGTATTTACTGTAACAAGACAAGCCTGCCTGTCAGTAAGAAGATAACAGAAACGGATCTAGCTGAACACTGTGAGCGGGACGCACCCCACTAGCTTGTAGGTTTAGCTGAACACTGTGAGGTGGATGCACCCCACTAACTTGTAGGTTTAGCTGAACACTGTGAGCAGGACGCACCCCACTAACTTGTAGGTTTAGCAGAACACTGTGAGCAGGACGCACTGCACTAACTGTAAATAGTCTAGCTGCCTGACTGTGGTACTAATAGGATCAAAAGAACACCAGCAATTTTCTTCAGGTAGCTGTATTTACTGTAACAAGACAAGCCTGCCTGTCAGTAAGAAGATAACAGAAATGGATCTAGCTGAACACTGTGAGCAGGACGCATCCCACTAGCTTGTAGGTTTAGCTAAACACTGTGAGGTGGACGCACCCCACTAACTTGTAGGTTTAGCTGAACACTGTGAGCAGGACGCACCCCACTTACTTGTAGGTTTAGCAGAACACTGTGAGCAGGACGCACTGCACTAACTGTAAATAGTCTAGCTGCCTGACTGTGGTACTAATAGGATCAAAAGAACACCAGTAATTTTCTTTAAAATACTGTAACAAGACAAGCCTGCCTGTCAGTAAGAAGATAACAGGAACGGATCTAGCTGAACACTGTGAGCAGGACGCACCCCACTAGCTTGTAGGTTTAGCTGAACACTGTGAGGTGGACGCACCCCACTAACTTGTAGGTTTAGCTGAACACTGTGAGCAGGACGCACCCCACTAACTTGTAGGTTTAGCAGAACACTGTGAGCAGGACGCACTGCACTAATTTTAAATAGTCTAGCTGCCTGACTGTGGCACTAATAGGATCAAAAGAACACCAGCAATTTTCTTCAGGTAGCTGTATTTACTGTAACAAGACAAGCCTGCCTGTCAGTAAGAAGATAACAGAAACGGATCTAGCTGAACACTGTGAGCAGGACGCACCCCACTAGCTTGTAGGTTTAGCTGAACACTGTGAGGTGGACGCACCCCACTAACTTGTAGGTTTAGCTGAACACTGTGAGCAGGACGCACCCCACTAACTTGTAGGTTTAGCAGAACACTGTGAGCAGGACGCACTGCACTAACTGTAAATAGTCTAGCTGCCTGACTGTGGTACTAATAGGATCAAAAGAACACCAGTAATTTTCTTTAAAATACTGTAACAAGACAAGCCTGCCTGTCAGTAAGAAGATAACAGGAACGGATCTAGCTGAACACTGTGAGCAGGACGCACTGCACTAAATGTAAATAGTCTAGCTGCCTGACTGTGGTACTAATAGGATCAAAAGAACACCAGTAATTTTCTTCAAAATACTGTAACAAGACAAGCCTGCCTGTCAGTAGGAATATAACAGGAACGGATCTAGCTGAACACTGTGAGCAGGACGCACTGCACTAAATGTAAATAGTCTAGAAGATAACAGGAACGGATCTAGCTAAACTGAATACAGTGTATATATATATATATATATATATATATATATATATATATATGCAACACCTGGGATGCATATATATACACAATACACTTTAAGTGCAGCTAACTGACTGACTGTCCTGCCTAATCTAGCTAACTCAAATGAAATGACACTGTCTCTCTCTCTCTCTATTTCTCAGCACACCGGAACACACTGCACAGGGCCGCCGTGCAGGCGGCCTTATATAGTGTGGGGCGTGTACTAAATCCCCTGAGCCATAATTGGCCAAAGCCTCCTTGGCTTTGGCCAATTACGGCTCTCTGTTAAGGCGGCGCTGTGATTGGCCAAGCATGCGGGTCATAGTGCATGCTTGGCCAATCATCAGCAAGCAATGCACTGCGATGCCGCAGTGAATTATGGGCCGTGACGCGCCACACGAATTTGGCGCGAACGGCCCATATCGTTCGCAATTTGGCGAACGATCTAACAGCCGATGTTCGAGTCGAACATGGGTTCGACTCGAACACGAAGCTCATCCCTACTCCTGAGAGTCAGCCGGGTGGGTTGGTTAGTGTCAGTCTGGAGGACTGTGGTGGAGGAGTTAGCATGGAGGGCTAGTAGAGGGGCAGCAGCAGCCAGGTGGGTTGGCAGTGCTTGAAGAGGTGGTGCTGGGATCAGTAGCCACAGGAGGAAGAGTCCGAGCTGGACACTGTAATCTTTTTGCTACACAACCAAGGGGCCTCATTTTCCTGCCTGTAATGGGCCATTACACTTAATCTGACTGAGTGCCTGTCAGATCTTGACAGTGATTCAGGTGTATATAGGAAGAGTGTCCCTGAAGTTCTGTTAAAGTTCAGCGGGCATCCTATAACCTCCTATCCGTATCCAAGTTATTACCCTCAATAAATAACAGAAACAAAGTCATAGACTGCTATCCACCAATTAATAACCAATAATCAAGAATTTGGCTCACTTGAATGGGTGAGTTTGACAGGTGGTGCTGCCTGTCAACTCAGCATGCTGCAATAAACTGTTGTTGCAGCAAAAAGCTTTGCGGCCATGGCATGTGAACAGAACCCTCCAAATGTATTGTAGGCTTCAAATGGGCTGCTGGGGGGGGGGGGGGGGGGCAGTGTGAAAGAGAGGTCTAAACCATATCTCATCACTGGAGCAAACATTAATATATTGCAGCCTACCTGCTCTTGTAGTAGGCTGCAATGTGGTAGCTGCATTTGATTTTTCTTTTTTTAGTTTTTTTTAAAAGAGAAGTATAGGTTTTTTCCCACTTTTATACTTACCTAGGTGGATGCAGCATGGGATCGATGCTGCATGCATCTGTCCCCCGGCGTCTCTACACTGAGAACCGAGCGATCGAACACCGCTGATGGTTCTCACAGATCCCCGAGAGGAGAGTTGCTGCCTGTCAATCAGCAGCTCTCCTCTCTGCTCCTCGATGCTTACTAGAGCGCTGAGCTGTGGAGGGACGGGGAGGGGCCGTCTCGGTCTCTCAGCAGCTTGCTGAGAGGCTGAGACAGGCATCAGTCCAGGCACCTGGCGGATCCAGACGTTATTGTCGTGATGACACAGTGCCTGGACTGATCTTGGTGATGTCAGCAGAGAGCGACTTCAGACTGCTCTCTGCTGAAAAATGGGTCACAGGAGTGCAAAACGAGTTGTACTCCTGTGACCCAGAGGAGAAGCCCAGCCAAACGAGCTCAGGCTGGACTTCTCCTTTAACGCTCACTCACTGTACTATATCAAATGAGAAGCACTTTGCCACCCTAGATTAGTACAAAGAACATGTGACCCTTTCCTCCTCTCTATAACATAAAACGGATAACAGTGGAAGAAACCACGGGTATTTTTATTTTTTGCACTTATCAAGTAGATATAATAAAATGCTTTTAATCGCATATGTACAGGGCCAAAAGGGATGAAATAAGAGAAGTTTGCTGTTAGAGTTCACACCCGATTTACATATTTTAAAAATAGCACTTACTGTATGCTTACAATGGGGAAGTGTTTGGAGATGTTGTGGTATGTTGTCTGCAAAGTGTGTAAAAGAATTGTATGTCGAGCATCTTCAGTGGCCAGGTCATGATGGAAGAAGTAGTGTACTGTGTTGCATACAGAAAGTAAAAAGAATTGTACACAATAAAGTCCAATTACGAGGTCACGTTGAGGGGGTTCTATGCCTTGACTGTGTGTAACAGAATTTTGTTTTATGGTCATATTGACCAGTCAGAGTGTACTTGCAAGGTTTAGTGTTCTGTGGAGGACGTATTCCAATTGCCTGGTTCTTCGGCCTTTTTGGGCTAAGGTGAGGGATCTGGTGTTCAAACTTACTGATGTAGAAATAGGGGACCCCCCCTGGGGGTGGGACTTTGAAGGCACTACCAAAACAAAGTAGGTAAATGTAAAAAAGTATAAAGTTTATTCAATACATATAGATCACAGAATAAAAAAGAAAGGATGCATTAAATAGTACAAGCAAGAGGCCAAACGGCAGGATACATATTCCTAAACCCAACGACGTTTCAGAGATGAACTGTAGTCTCCTTCATCAGGGGTTTTCACAGGAAGTATAATGTCTATAAAATTGAAATATATAATAATCATAGGCATGCGCAGGGGGTGTGCCGGGTGTGCCTGGGCACACCCTAATCACCGCTTGAGGTGCAGATTCCCCCTGCTGATATTGCACTAATGCCCCTGAACAAGGCTCCTAAAAAAATTGCATAAAATTAAAATAATAAAAATAAAAAGCTACTGACACTGTCCATGGTCCTACTGACACAACCCTCTGCTCTACTGAGAAGTCCACTGCTCTAGTGACACCGTCCATGTTTTAATACATTTGATGTGCACACCCTAATGCGATAGGCTGTGCACACCTATGATAATAATTCAAAAACAAGTTCTAACATGAGATACTGCACAGGTTTTGAATGTAACAGACATCATCTTACTTACATCGTAATAGCCAGAGAAGTACATGTATGCATCCGAAAAGAATCAAGTTAAAATAAGGAGAGTTGGGGCCTGCAGTCTCCCACCGATCCTGTCCACCACTAGGCACCAAAACAGATTTGGCAAACAGGAGGGGGAGGGGAATATCCCCCTTCGAATATCCAACAGCCCAGCTGGATTCCGAGAGTTCAGACTCACAGCGGCTGGCATGTGTACTGGGGCCCAAAGATGGGAGGCCTGAAAGGAGAGAGGGGGGGAAGGGAAAAAAAGCGAAAGCATTGACAAGTTACAATCAAAATAACAAAGTGTCAAAAAAGAATATATACGGGTATGTATGGAGAGGGACAAAAGATCCCTCCAACCAATACAGGTGTCCAGCATGTGAACAAACCTACCTAACTGAGCAGATGGTAATACTTGTAGATCAATGGAAGATAAAGGGGGACGGTTGGGAGGTCTGGAAGTCTAGAAAGATGTGAGCTTGGCAAAATCAATGGCTGATTGGAGGTGCTGTAAAAAATATAAAGAGCACACACACATATATATATATATATATAGTGTCAGGTATAAGACTTCTATATATACAAGATGGTGTAGTGCACCAGGCAATCATCAAAAAAAAGGGGGTAGCTTTAGACCAAGACTCAGCCAAAGAACCGTCGTACCCCTGGCCCTACCTAGACTGTACTGCCCAGATGGCCTGTATATATCCCCCCACACCCAGCTGCTCACCCGAATGCCGAACAGCTGAGTGTACACTCCCCTTCTCCACGCCTCCCTGGGCGGGCCCCCTGAGTCGTCGCTGCGCCGCGTCCCCCCCGTGGCGTATGCGCAAAAGATGCCGCGTGCATGCGCCGCACAGATGACACGAAGAACAAACCGACATGGAGGGGCACAAGCGACACAGAGGGGCACGACGCAGCGACGTCCCACAGGCGCGGCGAAGGCATCTCATGACAAGTCGCCATGGATGCCATTGGGGAGAGGTGTCCACAATGGAGTGGCGGATGCTCAATCCCTAGAGGCACTAGAAAAAAGGGTGCCTCTTGCCACGCTGGGTGCACATGCAGCTGGGTTAAAATATAACAAAACCTGGAGGAAAAATATAATATTATGTCCTCTGCAAAAAATTACAAAAAAGAAAAAATGAAGAGGAGAAATATGTCAATTAGCCCAAAGGGGCTCCATACATAATATATTGTGCCGAGGAGGGAGGAATAATGGCAAACCAGAAGGGAAATGTAGATAATGTAGAACAACATATGTAAATACATAACATCATGAGAGGAATACACACAACAACAAGGAGGGTGAGCAAAAGGGGGCAGGGCAGAACAGAAGTCATTTGTACTTATTGATGTAAAACTAGGAGGATCCAGTGACTTACCTGCTCCATCTAGCTCCCATGTCTTTCAAGAGGTCTAAACGATCACTTACAAAACATTTACTGAATGTGGCCCACCCCCTGTGAGCACATGGTTATGCCAAATTTACGAAACGTTCAGGAAAAGAAATACTTGCCTCCGCCAACGGTAAGGAGGAACAATTCTGGAAAACATTCTCTTATTGGATAGATTACACCTTCTCCGCCAGTTACATCTCAGACCTTAATAGCTGATCCATGCTTGCACAAGTCTCTTAAATGTAGTATACCTTCAATGTTGGACCCGTGGCCCTTTGGAAATGTAGTCATAGCCCTCTGAGGAGCTTTCTACACTCCTCTATTACCTGAAGGGCAGTTTTTGGAGGGTAAACCTACCCCCTTTTCTACTATTCTGCCTAGGTTCACACTACTGCGATGCGATGTACCGCAAATTTGATACTTCTTTTGTCCTGTGTAAGGTGCGAATTTGCCTTGCGTTTTGAGGTAAACAAGTGTGATTTTACAGTGAATTTACCCCGATTTTACTGCAAATTTCAGGAGGCAGATAGTGAACAATTTGCAGAGATGTGAACTGTATGCTGCGAGTTTACTGCAAGTTCAACTGAGGCCCGGTTCACACTATTGTGATGCGAGAACCCAGCGAATCCAGTGCCGATTCCCGCATCGCACCTGAATCGCACAGTGGTTCACCCTAGATTCACTTACGTGAATCTCGGCTTCCTAGTCGAGGGCATGCCATAGATATATGAGCTGTATAAGCCGGTATAGGTGGGCACAGGTTAGGAGCTCGGACTACACGCGTCCACCTGCAGCCATGTCCAGACCACGCCTCCAGATCAACTTTCTTTGCAAACATTCTGTTTGAGGTTCACAACCACTTTAAGAAGGAGGGGTTTAGGGGTAGGGGGCCAGTTCTCAGTTATACATTGCTACATACTATAAGTTCTACAGTTGGGGCGTACACACGGTCGGACTTTTTGGCTACAAAAGTCCGACGGACGCCGCCAGACCAAATCCGGCGGACAATCCGACCGTGTGTGGTCTGCATCGGACTTCCGACGGACCATTTCGGTCGGAAATCTGATGTACTTTAGATTTGAAGCCTGCTTCAAATCTTTACGTCGTAACTCTGCCGGACTCAGTTCGTGACGGAAAGCCCGTTCGTCTGTATGCTGGTCCGACGGACCAGATATGACGGAGGGTCAGGGTACTGCATCTCGCGCTTGCTGCAATAGGAAAAAGAAATTTTCTATTGCGGCGAGAGCGGGGCATCCCGGGCCTTTAGGGCTGGTATGGATTTTAAGAGGAACCCCCTACGCTGAAAAAATGGCTTAGGGTCCCCCCAAAATCCATACCAGACCCTGATCCGAGCACGCAGCCTGGCCGGTCAGGAAAGGGGGTGGGGACGAGCGAGCGCCCCCCCTCCTGAACCGTACCAGGCTGCATGCCCTCAACATGGGGGGGTGGGTGCTCTGGGGGAGGGGGGGTGCCCTGCGGGGCCCCCCCACCACAAAGCACCTTGTCCCCATGTTGATGAGGACAAGGCCTCTTCCAGACAACCCTGGCCGTTGGTTGTCGGGGTCTGCGGGTGGGGGGCTTATAGGAATCCGGGAGCCCCCTTTAATAAGAGGGCCCCCAGATCCCGGCCCCCCACCCTATGTGAATGAGTATGGGGTACATGGTACCCCTACCCATTTACCAAGGGAAAAATTGTCAATAATAAAACACACTACACAGGTGTTTAAAGTAATTTATTAGACAGCTCCGGGGGGTCTTCTTCCGGCTTCGCGGGTCTTCTTCCGACTTCGGGGGTCCCTCCAGTTCCTCTTCTCCCAGTGCCCGGTTGGTTCTTCTCCGCTCTCTCTGGCATCTTCTCCCGGTGTTCGACTTCTGCTTGCGGTGTTCCAGTTCTTCTGCAGGGCTCCTCCGCTATCTTCATGCCGCTCTTTTGCTAGTGGAGGTCCGGACTTCTGGCTTCTTGGCTTCTTCCCTCTTCTTCCGATGTTGACACGACGGTCTCTCTGGCTGGAATACTCTCTGAGCACTCCAATGTGACTTATATAGGCCGAGACCCCGCCCCCTTATGCCGTCACAGTCCCTGGGCATGCTGGGACTGTGACGTTTTAGGGGGCGTGGTCAACATCACCCGGTGATGGTACGGTTCAGGAGGGGGGGCGCTCGCTCGTCCCCACCCCCTTTCCTGACCGCCCATCTGCGTGCTCGGTTCGGGGTCTGTTATGGATTTTGGGGGGGACCCCACGCCGTTTTTTCGACGTAGGGGGTTCCCCTTAAAATCCATACCAGACCTAAGGGCCTGGGATGCCCGCGACGGGGCTCGCAACGTGTCAATCTCGCCGTTAAAAGCGGCGAGATTGACTTCCTTTTCTAGTCCCTTCATACCCGAGTCACGTTCAAAATGAACGGACTTGTCCGTGTGTGGGCAAGTCCGTCCATTCAGAAAGTCCAGCGGTAGTCCGCCGGAAGTCTGGTGGCAAGTACGTCGAACCTAGCTTCCCAGAAAGTCTGACCGTGTGTACGCCCCATTAGGGGCCGTACTTTACAAAGACGTCTAGACAAGGCAGTGTGGTTTCACATGTATTTGGTTTCACATGTATAAATACTGTATAATAATAATAATAATAATTTGCAAATACATTCAAAAAACCTCTGTTGTTAACCTGATAGTTGGAACAGTTTGGTTAGGTTTTTTGTGCTGACTAATTGAAAACTGTGCTGGGAAACCTAAGTAGCCTCAATATTTCCCAGTTCTAAAATTTGTATTACAGAATAATTATCTTTTATGTTGTGGAGAATAGGATATGGGGAAAGTTAAGTTTAACAAAATCATATTAAAGAAGATGGGTGAAATTTGCTTTGTTGGACAATACTGACTTTATTTATTTTCTGGGAAACATATATGCAAAATTTGAGAACTGACTTGCCTGGAACCAGCCCTGTTCTCCCTAAAGGCACAGCAACACACAAGAAGCCCAGCGTCACTTAAAACAGCTTAAGACCCCCCAGTTTGTGTCTGCACCTAATCAAGCAAAACAAGATGCTGTGGATCTGGTGTGTTGCTGTACACTAAGGCCCCTTTCACACGACAAGCCCGCTCGGATCCGCCTGTCGGTTTTTCAGGCAGATCCAAGCGGGCCACCCAATGACTAATAAGGGCAGCCGGGTGTCAGCGGAGATGTGTCCGCTGACACCTGTCTTCCATCCGATCCACTATAATCAGACTTATGGCGATACGTTCGCCATCCGTCCTGGCGGATCGGATTGGATGAGATCTGATAAAAAGGGACATGCTGTCCATTTTCGTCAGATCTCATCATAGGAATCAGCGACGCTCTGACAGGCCCCTCCCCGCTCAGTGAGCAGAGACAGACCTGTCATCCGCCAGCTCAGCGGAGATCAACGGATAGATCTCCTGCTGAGCTGGCGGACTCCACTGAAACGGATCCACCTTGTGTGGAAGGGGCCTTAAAGTGATTCTAAAGGCTAAGCATGTTTTACCTTAATACATTCCCCGCATCAAGGTAAAAAGTGTCCCCAATAATAGTATCACCCGCTCACTCCCCTAAAGTCCTTACTCAATCCAGTGCTTTGCCCATCTGTAGCAGCTATCTCCTCTCTCCCTGCTCTCAAAGGATTTGCTGAGGAAGCAGGAGCCAATGGCTGTTAATCAAATCCAGTGAGGGAGCAGGGCTGAGCTGCACTTTGTGTGTCTATGGATGCACACAGTCTGGCTTGGGAGCGAGCCCGCAGGTGCTCCCTCATAGGAAGCGGCTAGAAAAGAGGAGGAGCCTAGAGTGCCAGCAGGGGACCCGGAAGAGGACCTAGCAGGTAAGTCAGAGCCAAAACTAGGAAGGGCGGGGGGCATCTGCCCTGAGCGCCACATTGAGAGGGGCACCAGGGCTCCCTCCTATTCCCCCTTCCCCTGGGTAATCTGGGATGCTCAGCTCTGCTCTTCTCCTGGTAAGGTCGCTGCCAGCTCCTGTAGTGGAGGGCAGGCAGCATGTCCCCTGCAGCCCAATCAGCAAGCGCTGGGCAAGAAACTCACCATTCTCTATGACTAGGATTGCTTGGCATGCTCTCTAAACATCTCTGCTCAGTAAAAATCAAGAAGGTAAACCGGGGGCGGCCAGAGATCTGCACATACAGGGGGGCCCAATGAGAGGCTCGTGGCAGGGGGGAGGTAAAATATTTTTTTTTGTGTCAGTTGTAGTCCCCATGGAGCAGTCTGGTAAGCAGCTCCACTCCTTCTCTCAGTGTGACTGAGCGATATGCAGAGAGGTAGGAGGAGGCAGAGGCAGACAGCATGGAGAGGACTCAGCCTGCCATACAGTGAGGTGGGGAGCAGCTCTGTGGTGCCCGGAATCTCCCTTTACACCTACGTCCAGCAGTTCATACTATTCAGTGGAGGGGGACGGTGTCTGACCCGAACAGGAACCGACTTTAGTACACAAGACAAGTGAGTTGCCCAGCCACTGTATCCCAGATAGCAAGCAATTTAGCTTCAAGTTTGAAAATGATTTCCTAAGCTATTGCTAGACTTGCCAGGCTTCACGTTTGTTGTACAAATGCAGCAAGTCCGCATTGCATGACTCCCCATATACTTTCTTTGTAAACATTCTGCAAGTCTGTGGCAGGTTCTGGTTCAGTTATGTTGTGCAATAGTCATCCCACCACAGCTGTCACTGTGGCTTAATTTTCATGCTATAGACTTGCAGAGCTCTTGCTGTAGACTGCCACAAATTTATGGCAGTGTTGAACTGTAAATCTTGTTAACTTGCTGCACATTTTCACTGGCAACGTGTACACTTGCAAAGCACTTGAAGCCGAAGTTCTAGTTGACACTTATCCAATTTGTAGCAGATTAGCATGGCAAGTCTCTAGCAAAAGCAAAGTTGTAGCAGTGAGTCTACACCAAGAGCTCTGTAAGTCAGTGACCCCTGTGGTGGGATGATTATTGCACAACATAACTTAAGCAGAACTTGCAGCAGACTTGCAGAATGTTTGCAAAGAAAGTTGATCTGGAGTCATGCAATGTGGACTTGCTGCAAGTGTGCAAAAAACTTGTGAAGCCTGGCATGGACATCTGCATGGGGGGGTAAGTGCTCCCCCGAAGCAAGGTGTCCACACATGCAGCCCTCAAAATTTTCACTCACCTGCCCACGTTTGGCAAGTGGAAATTAGTGGAGGGTGAGTGTGGAGCAGTGGCAGACTGGGATGACGATTTCCTGGCTGATCGCTTCTGGCAGAAGTGGTGCGGCCATCAGAGCGGCCCGGAGGGGGGCTCCCTGTCCCGGGCCATTCTGATGTCCTGTACAAAAGGTCGCACCACTTCTGCCATAAGCGATCAGCCAGGAAACTATCAGAAGGATTGTACAGCCGGATGGCACAAAGCAGGGATCTCCCGCTAAGACACAGCTTGTACATAAATAGCTGACAGCTGTCAAACAAAGTCCCGACTCCTGAATTAGGCATTGGACCAGTGTGCTGTCTATTAGAGTAGCTGGTCTAGGAGGCAGGACTTCATTTGACAGCTGCAGCTATTCAAATACAAGCCGCGTCTCATCCAGCCGGCAGATCCTCCTGATTCCCCCCTGATGCATTTCTGGGCACTGATGAGGCTGCACGCATGGGCAAAGATAGGCTACATTATCGGATACTGATATGCTGCACTGATGGCCAATGATAAGCTGCACGTATGGGCAATGAGATGCTGCACTGATGGCCAATGATATGCTGCACTAATGGGCACTGCTACGCTGCACTGATGGGCACTGATACACTGCACTGATGGGCACTGATACGCTGCACTGATGGGCAATGATATGCTGAACTGATGGGCAATGGTACGCTGCACTGATGGGCAATGGTACACTACACTGATGGGCACTCATACGCTGCACTGATGGCCACTGATATGCTGCACTGATGGACAATGATGGACTGCATTGATGGGCAATAATACGCTGCACAGATGGGCAATGATACGCTGCACTGATGAGCAATGGTAGGCTGCTGCACTGAAGGGCAATGGTAGGCTGCACTGATGGGCACTGATAGGCTGCACTGATGGCCACCGATAGGCTAAACTGATGGGCACTGATGAGGCGGCACTGATGGCCACTGATGAGGTGGAATTAATAAGCTGCACTGATAAGCTGCACTGATGGGCACTGATAAGGCTGCACTGATCGGCACTGAAGAGGCTGCACCAATGGGCACTAATAGGCTGCACTAATAGGCACTGATGAGGCTGCACCTATGGGCACTAATAGGCTGCACTGATGGGCACTGATATGCTTTATGTTATTATTGTTAAAGTTGTTGTTAAAATTTTTTTAACTTAATTCTGCTTATAACATTTAACAGTGCAATTTCATGAGATAATTTACGAGGGCGTGTTTAGGAGCAGACTTGGGGGCGGGGCAGGGTAGGGGTTAAAAACAGATTAGAAATTGCTAATCAAATGCCTATCACATTTTTATGATTCCAAGACAGATGTTGATCCATCCTTACTTGACACTTCTTTTACTAATATACTCTCTCGACGGAGAACTGAGATGTACTAGAAAGCCCTATATCGCTCGAAGAAGTGCTACGTGTTATCAAATCCCTTAAACGTCCCAGCCCCGATGGTCTGTCTGCCACATATTATAAAAAATTTGCTGATTGGCTATCCCCCCTTTTAGTTAATGCTTTCAATTCCCTTCTAAAGCAGTGTTCCTTTGGTGGGGAAACACTCACCACTATAATCTCCATGATTCCCAAGCCTCTCTGATCATACCTGATCATACCTCCTGGGCTAATTATAGGCCTTTATCCTTACTGAATCTAGACATCAAGCTCTTGGCCAAGGTTCTCGCATTGCAACTCAACAACAAAAGGTACTCTTATTCAGAAGGACCAAGTAGGTTTCATTCCCCGCAAACAGGCCAGTGACAATGTCAGGCGTGTAGTCCTTCTGCAACATTTAGCTCGCAAATGACAAATTCCCCTACACCTATTGTCCTTTGATATCAAAAAGGCCTTTGATACCGTGTCCTGGTCTTATCTTCATTACACCTTATGGAAATGGGGATTTGGCCCCCATTTCCTTTGATGGGTCATGGCCCTTTATGATCCCCACGCTTTCATCAGATGTTCCGGTTTCCGATCGGACAGGTTTCCAATTGCCTGGGGAACTAGACAGGGCTTTCCCCACTAATTTTTGCCCTCGTTCTAGAACCACTGGCCCTATCAATTCAGGCGAATCTGGATATTAAAGGTATTGAAGTTGCCTCCTATCACCACAAATTATGCATATTTGCCGATGATGCCCTGATGTTTGTCACCTCACCCCATATTACATTACCTAACTTAATACTTACTTTAGATCGCTTTGCCACTATATCGGGTCTTGAAGTCAACCAATTGAAGTCCATAGAGCTCAATTTTTCCCTAACGCCGACTGAGGTCTCCTATTTGCAGGAAACCTTCTCCTTTAGGTGGGCGACGTCACATCTCCCCTACCTCGGTGTCAAACTCACTGGCGACCCAGCCCTTTTATATCAAACTAATTATCTCCCTATGCTGGCCCATCTGTCAGCCCTTATGGCAGCTTGGCAACCCCTTTACATTTTTTGGCTGGGTCGTATAACTGCAGTGAAAATGTCCCTATTACCTAAAATATCTCTTTCGGGCCTTGCCCTTAGCGGTGCCCTCCTATTTTTTTTGTATAATCCATATACATAAATACATATGGGGACCCATTAAACCCAGAGTATCTTCCTCTATACTAATGCGCCACAGATTACACGGTGTACTGGGTGTCCCTTGCTTTTCCAAATACTATCATGTGGTCCAACTGGCCCAGATTGCCCTTTATCACGCTACTGTGGAGGTCTCGCTGTGGGTGAACCTCGAAGCAATAGACCATGACCCTCTTGTGGTAGATAACTTGCTTTGGTTACAATGCCCAGAACGTAAGTCCTTACATAACCCGGTGACAGCACACTCTCTGCAGCTATGGGATAGGCTCAAGGGTCCCTTTAAACTCCCCACACTACCCCCTATTATCCTTCCTAGGCCACCCACTGTTCTTGCCGCGCTCACATAGACCCAGATGCTTTTACAATTTGGAAGTGTTTCGGTTTAACTAGGCTAATCAATCTGGTCACTTCCTCTTCCCTGAAAACCTTTTCGAGCCTGCAAGAGCAATTCCAAATCCCAAACAGGGAAATCTTCCGTCTTCCTACAAATATCCCACTTTCTTGCTTCTTACCTGCGTGCCTCTACATCACCGGCTAACATGACACTGTATGAAGGTATCTGCAACTCTGATCCCCACGCTCCAGGTATCAATTTTAAATTGTACACCCACCTCACGACTACATCCTCCCACCTCCCCTCCTATACTGCCCGTTGGACCCATGATCTGAACGTCTCTCTAGAGCAGGAAGATTGGGATGACATTTGGGCTACGACTAATTCCTCGTCCCAAAATATACTTGCTGTTGAGACCAACTACAAAGTGCTTTTGTGCTGGTATCTGGTCCCGGCAAGAATAGCTAAATACCTTTCGACCTACCCTCCCACGTGTTTTCGAGGTTGTGGAGAGCGGGGTACATATGTACATATCTGGTGGACGTGCCTGATCGCGCAGCCATTTTGGGCCGAAATCTTTAGAATATTGTCCACTCTACTAAAGAGGCTGGCCAACCCCCGACCCAGCTTTTGCCTTGCTGAACCACTGTCCACCCGATCTTACAAAAGCCCAATCGAAACTAGCAATATACATCATTACAGCTTCTAAACAGACAATCGCGAGGGCCTGGAAACCCCCATCTCTCTGCTCGGTAGAGACTAAAAATAGGGTCACCCAAGCTATGATCCATAGTAAGATCGAGGCAACCATCCTAGGTAAGATCCCACGACACCTGAAAATATGGCAACCTTGGGTGGATCATCTCCTATCTCCACAATTTGCCCCCAAGCTCCTGGAACCTTAAAGTGGCAAGCCTAATCTTCCACTTTAGTTATTCCCTTGCCCCGTAGTGGAAGAGACAGCCTCTCCCCCCTCCCTCTTTGCTGTTTCCCTTACACTCTTCTCTTTCTCTATTTTCTTTCTTTTTATCTTTTCCTCCTAGATGTCTCTCATCTCTCTCCTTTGATGTTACCTGAGGATATGTCATCAGGACCTCCCGGGGTACTCCTCTGAGTCCTCTTCCACAATCATTACTCTCCTTTGTAAATATTTGTACTATAACTGCCTGTGCCATGTGCGTCAGATGGGAGTTTATTCTCCCCTACGCTCCCTTATTATTGTTGTAATGTTATCATCTGGTTAACATGTATGAAGACACCGGCTCACTGTTCTACGTTGTCATTGTCTATCATGCCATGTTTGTTATTATCTATCTACCAAAAATAAATAAAAATATTTAACAAGAAATTGCTAATCAGACAATGGCAGCTTGATCCTTCTATTAAGCTTTTGCATCAGGTTTCTCAAACCTTTGCATTCCTGCACTTTATATGATGACTAAGCCCCTCCCCTTCAAGACATTGCCAAAAAGGTGCGGAGCATGGGTGACCTTAAGATTATGCTGCCCCCCCCTGAAAATTGATAGAGGACGTAGGAGTCCGGGCGGCTTAGAGGTACTGCTCTTGCTTCTGGCACAAACTTCACAGGCCTGGACGAAGGCTAACACATCCTGCCTAATCGATGGCCACCAGAGGTTGCGAGAGATAATCTCAACAGTTTGTCTAAACCCCTGATGTGCTGCAGGTTTTGATGCATGTACCTGCTGCAATACCTGCAAACGAAGAGCCAGGGGCACAAAAAGCATACCAGAGGGAGTGGAGGGAGGGGTTTCAGCCTGTGCAGGTAACAAGGCCTCAGAGATGTCAGTCTGGGTGAAAGCCAAAATCCTATCCTCAGAGATAATGGATTGTGGAGGAAGCGGAGGAGGAGACTCTGATAAAAAGCTGAGAGACAAGGCGTCAGCTGGGGTTAGAAGCTCATTGGTTTCTATGCAGAAGTGAGCCTGATTTCGCACTTTTCAGCTTTAGTAAACAAACCCCATTGTGTACTTAAAAGTGGGGTATGCCTGTATAGGCTGCTACAAAGTTAATAAAATTTACCTTCGTTTCGGACGCTGGCAACTTCAGTTTCTCTATCCTCTGTGCACAGAATGTACGTACGACACATGCGTGATAGCTTTATACACACTGCGCATGCGTGAAACTCCGCCTGCACTGCCCGCCCCTGACGTTCTTTTTTAACAAATATTTTCCGCCCCTTCTCTCTACGGTGCGCAGTAGGAGCAACAATGGCGGAGACACAGCAGGTGTGTACTAATTACTCAAGTAACGAGGAAAGCCCGGAGCCCGAAAAGTCCCGATCCGGGAAGAGGAGATTTAAGGCCTCCAATATGGCCTTTAAAGAGATGGTGGAGATGGTAGCAATTTTGAAAAAAAAAGATTACGATGGGAAACATGGACTGTACGCTCAGCCTAATTTAGGAAAGGCAAAAATAATGGCGAAAGGGGTGAAGACCCTGCATCATCATTTTGGGGTACGGTGCTCTAAAGATCAGCTGTGGAAACGATGGTCCGACCTCAAACTCAGGGAGCCGGATCAGTACAGACGAATCCAGAAAGTGCTGAAAAAAAGTAAGTACTTGTCGTGTGTTCATATTCTGATTATTACCTTGCATGCTGCTCCATGTGCTTTTCTTTACTGTACAAGTTTAACTCAATAAATGTTCGTAGGAAACATCGTTTAAAAAATATATACGATGTATTTAGTTGATATAGGGTTTAAACGACATTTTAGTCTTGGTAGTTTGTCTTATTAAAAGAAGTTGAGGATGATAAGGTTGGAAATAATGGATTAGAGTTCTACTTAAGTTGTTTGTCATTTTATGCATTTTGTGTATGTGTCAATATATGTTGCAAGACGTAGCCTGAGGTTTTCGCCTAAATGAGTGTCCAGCATGATGTATGTTGAAATATACTGCTTGTTACCTTATATGTTGAAATATACTGCTTGTTACCTCATATGGAAATTTTGCTGAAACCTATGTTTGTGTAACCAGCCCTATAAATGCTTCAATAAAGAAGGGCAGCAACAGTTCAGTTCAGTACGGGACCTTTTATGCTCGGAACTGATATACAGATACTCCTGATTCTGTGTCTTGCTTCTTTAAGAGCTAAATTTGGCAAAGCAATATAAACTAGAGGTAATTTAGTTGAGAATTGCACCTAACAGTTCTGGCTCCCGAACAGGGACTCACCGATGATACTACAAGAGGTGGATGAATGAGACTGACGGAACAAAAGGAACAGGCATTCCGGGAACCACAGATTGAAAACCTGGCCAGGTAAGAAAAAGCTTTATTTTTCTTATATTCTGTGCTCCCCTGATTTGTGCCTATCCGTTCTGTCAGTTACGGTTCTCCTGGTTTTAAAACACCAGCCTCTGTAGTGGTGAGTCTAGAATTACTGCACATTTTGGTTTATATTGCTGGAATTATTTGTTGTTTGTTGTCTGTCTGTCTTGTTGAGAAAGTGAATGAGCCTTGTCAAGGATGGTATGAGTTAGAAGGGGATTGCCGAACTAAGCAACGGAATGCGCCCTTTCGGGGGGTCTGACGCTTATGCTTAACCTCACATCTAATTCATAAACCATAGGCGGGTTGAGAGTATAAGCCCTGTCTGCTCCATAAAGCAGGGATAAGAGTGTATGAGAGGGATCCCAGATACGGGGGGGAATAAGGTCTCCATAAGCCCGGAGATCTAGTCGGATACCTGGTCACTTAAAGGAATGCTTGTATATGTTGTAGCCGTCAGTCTGGTCATAATATTTGTCAGTTGGCTAGCATATAAAGTAATTCGATTTCAGAAATCTCATCCCGGAGAGGTTTTTAGTATTCTGGCACCCTAGGAGGAAGGCAACGAGGAACTAGTGTAGCTTTTTCAGTGCTTTGTATTGTACACTAAGTGTCCCACAGGCTACCTAGGCACGGACTGTCAGAATGGGCCAGCAGAACATGAAACCCCGTCAGGGAATTGTGGCGCATTATACGGTGCCACAGATAATTAAGAACATCTATGGGAAAGACGAAGCATAGGACTTAAAGGATGTCCTTCGTAAATTTAAGGTGAAAGGAGCAGCAGACTTAGACCCGGATGTATGGAGTGAAATAAAAAGGGACAGACAAGGAGAGGTGTTAGAGAAGCAATGGATGCGTCAGGTTCAATGCTTAATTAAGGTCTCAAATAGAGCAAAAGAAGAGGGGTGGAAATATAATCCAGATTGTGATGGTTGGGATATGAAAGATAGAAGAACAAAAAATGTTGAGGCTCTGATTGACCCCAGCTCAGCCATCCCACCCCCATATACTGACATAGAACGCAAACCACACAAGATATATCCTGTACTTCAGGGTAGAGGATGGGTTTGTCAGGTTTGTGGAGCACAGAACCCAGAATGGGCAATAGAATGTGTGCATTGTGGGGCACAAAAACCTCATTCAGAAACTGTAGCCCCCGTACGCACTGATACAAGCATTGTACAGGTAAATAATACAGAATTTGGACAAGCAGCCCATCCAGACGCCCCACCTACTATTACTCGTAGGATGCAAATAAGGACTTGGAAGCCTTGGTCAGCAGATACTCTTATGGCATTAATACAGAGCGCCCCAAACCCGGTAGCAAAGCCAGCTGCTTTCTGTAGATTTGTGACACAGTTAATGAATACACATGAAGCAACCTGGCAGGATGGGGAGGATTTATGCAGACATAAAATGACTCTGACCCTGTTTAACCAGTTTATGACCGAAATAGATCCGCACCGACCTGCAGACCGAGCTGACGGGGATGGCAATCTAGAGGCAGGACACGTCAGACACATAGACTCAAGGGCCCCTTTTATTGCTAGATTAGAAGCTTTCTGTCAGGCAAAACAACAGGAGAGGGGGTCCATATCACCCATGAAACAAATGCCAGGACAGACTGTATCGGAATTTTACTTATCTATGGAAAGTATGATGGCAGATGAGGGATTGGATTTGGCTCTGCCAGTCACGATCCGAGCCTTCAATAGACAGTTTATGGAAGGATTGATTCCACAGATAAGTGAAAGACTGAAAGCCTGCACACCACCCTTAATTTGTTGCGATTTTTGGCAGAAAAAGGTTACGAGGTTAATAAGAAAAAAAAGTTGCAAGTGTGTCAGAAAAAAGTTATCTTTTTGGGACATTGTATATCACAGGGTACAAGACATCTCACTGAGGAGAGGGTTCAAGTGATAAAGGGAATGTTACCCCCACGGAATTTCAAACAATTGCGTATGTTTTTAGGTATTGTGTCATATTGTAGACAATGGATACCACATGCTAGCGTTTTGCTGCAGCCATTATACGATTGTTTGAAAATTGTACCGTATATGCTTACAGAAGTAGCTTATGAGTCGTTTGTCACTTTGAAAAGGTTATTGATTTCTGCACCGGCTATCAGTATTCCAGATTATACTAAGACATTTCATCTATACATTGCTGAGATCACTGGACACGCCACAGGTGTTTTGACACAGGCACATGTAAAACAAAGACCCGTCGCTTATTTTTCAGCAGTATTAGATCCAGTGTCCAGAGGTTCACCGTCCTGTGTACGGGCGGTAGCAGCGGTGTCGATAATCCTAGATAAGTCATCAGAAATTGTTCTAGACAATCCAGTTGTAGTGCACACCACACATGACATACATGCAATCTTGTCTCAGGTACAGTCCAAACACATTTCCATGGCTAGGCAATTAAGGTTACAGTGTACTTTACTCTTACCTCCAAATGTCACTTTTCAGCGCTGTACAACCTTAAATTTGGCCAAATTTTTGCCTCTTCAGTCACCAGATTTGGCAAGGGGGAATAATAGTGCTAATAAGGAAGGAGATGAGGAAACTGACACCCTTCTGTTTAAAGAGATAGATGAGCACGATTGTTTTCAGCTCATGGAACAGGAGACAATGGGATTCCCACATGTTACAGATACACCAATCTTAAACGCTGAGCACACTTTGTACATAGATGGCAGCAGGTTTGCTGATGACAAGGGTAAATATCACACAGGGTATGCTGTAGTGACTGATACACAGGTGATTGAAGCACAGCCCTTACCAGCCCACATGTCATCACAGGAAGCAGAATTAAAAGCTTTAGAACAAGCCCTAGAATACTTAAAAGGACGAGAAGGGAATATTTACACTGACTCTGCCTACGCTTATGGTGTAGCGCACGATTATGGCCACATATGGAGGGCTAGAGGTTATCTGACAGCAGCAGGTACACCAGTAAAACATGGAGAAGGGATTAAGAGAGTCCTGAACAATCTTCAAAAGGTTAAACGAGTGGCCATTATGAAGATAGCGGCACACACGAGCGCAAAGACAATTGAGGCAAAAGGAAATGCATTTGCAGATTTGACTGCAAAACAGGCAGCTCTAGGGGAAGGAAGCCCTGAGACCTTAGCAGTGGTAGAGGAGAGTATCCCAGAACCAACATGGCAGCAGCTGAGTAAATTACAGGAGCAAGCAGGGGAGAGCGAGAAAGATAAGTGGGTCAGGATGGGAGCAGCACCAGACCTTGACAATGTATGGAGGGAAGGAGGCAAAGTATGCCTACCTGCCTCTCTGTACCCAGCAATGGCAGCGGCAGTTCACCTACCCACACACGTCAGTTCCAGGATTGTGAACCAAGGATGGCTCGCCCCTGGATTCAGTAGTACTGCGAGAAACTACTGTGCAGCCTGCCAAATCGTCTCCTGAATAACCCAGGACAGAGAGTAAAAACCCCACGAAAACACCAGGTCCGGGCCCAATACCCCTTCCAGAGACTGCAAATTGACTACATACAAATGCCTAAGAGCGGCCCCTTTGAATTTGTCCTCGTGTGTATCGATTTATTTTCAGGTTGGCCCGAAAGCTATCCAGTAAAATCAGCTACAGCAAAAGCCACAGCCAAGAAACTGATCACTGAGTTAATACCTAGGTTTGGTCTTCCTGAAACCATAGAATCAGATAGGGGGACACACTTGCAGAATGTGATGACCATGTTAGGGGTTCAACAAAGTTTCCACACCCCTTACCACCCACAGAGTTCAGGATCAGTGGAAAGAGTAAATGGGACAATAAAGTTGAAAATACAAAAAGCCATGCAAGAGTTAAACAAGCCATGGCCAGAATGCCTGCCTTTGGCTTTGTTCTCCATAAGATACACTCCAACAGGGAAAACAGGAT
The DNA here is from genome assembly GCF_042186555.1 of Aquarana catesbeiana. Classification (NCBI taxonomy): domain Eukaryota; kingdom Metazoa; phylum Chordata; class Amphibia; order Anura; family Ranidae; genus Aquarana; species Aquarana catesbeiana. The sequence goes on from NC_133326.1 coordinate 633,617,456, forward strand.
TGTCTCCATATGAAATACTTTTTGGGAATGCACCTAGATTAGGTCTATACTTTCCACAGAGTATGCAATTGCAATGTGATAGTTTGACTGCATATGTGATACAATTACAACTTCTAACTAAGATCCACAAAAGTGTGTATTCTTCTCTTCCAGACCCTAACTCAATAGCAGGTACACATACACTGCTACCAGGAGATTATGTATATGTTAAGAAACACACCAGAAAGACATTGGAACCTAGATTTGAAAGTGCTTTTGACCACAGCCACCTCAGTGAAATTGGAAGGAAAAGCAGCCTGGATCCACGCATCACACTGCAAAAAGAGTCTTGAACCGAGAGAAACAGAATGAAGATCCTTCTAACTATGATAATAGTGCTTGAATGTTTTCAAATGTTTGTTTATACATGGACTCCCAGTATCAATGTAACAGTTCATGAAAATAGTACTGATCTTAGATGGGTAAATCAGGATAAGAGTATAACGCAATATCCTTACTACAAATGGTATACGGTAGGAAACTTCACGGTGTCAGGGCAGGAGGGTCCTTTTTACATGATGCAGAATATGAATTCACCAGTAGTGTGGATAAAAGCTAAATCGCAAGCAAATGGTTACCTACAACATTCGAAACACAAATTAGCCAGGTACAATTAACTAAATATCTCAATATTATGGTTAATCACACAGCACTAGCCAGTCTGGAGTTGTGGAAAGCAAATCAGAAGTTCATAAACATTACTCAATGTGCTTTTTCTACACTATCTTATCACATTCAAATTAATAGAGCTCGAGATGAGCTACGATTAGGGAATTATCGCACTTGGATGAACTATTTCAAGGGTTTAAATTTAGAAAGTACATGGTTTGAAGTACCAGGAAAAGAAGTTGAATGTGAGGAAAGATGGTGTGCTGGAAGGTTTGATGTATACAAAGTGGAGGAGGTCCAGGTAATGTGTAAGTTAATAGTGATGCCACTCCTGATAGGAAAGGATCTACCTGAATTTTGGTACCCTGAGATTTATGGACACTATGTAGATACACAAAACATGACTCATGATCTAAGTCTATGTGCTAAAACTAATAAGGGAATAGTCTGTGGAAGAAGTTCTCCAGTCTATGAACCTTGCTTATTGAAACATCAATCTAACATATGTAAGTTGCAGAGATTACCAGTAAGTGTAGGAAACAGATTTATGGAGATAGGACCACAACATATTTGTTTAGTTACAAATGATCAGGAAACTATGGAAAGTTTAAATAAAACGGCCCCTTTTTCAGGATGCATAAAGAATGTTAAAATGCTTAAATGGCAAAATGACACTTTCCTTTTTGAACCAGATGCACATAGAATATTTAATCTAGAATGGACGGTAGATAATCTTACTGATACTACACCTTTTATAATATCATTAGAGCCCTTACGGCAAATCTTAAATGAGTCCAAAATACTTAGAAAACACATAGAGACACAAGAACATACCCTTCAAAATAATCTAATATCTGCGGTTATAGATAAAGGGAAATTAATACATTTATCCTCACAAATAAGAGATGAAACAACACATCACTGGTATGATGTATTTGCTGGATGGTCACCCACTGCTACGGCAATTCTTAATTGGATGCTCAATCCGATACTTATTCTAATCTTAGCTTTTGTACTGCTTACCGTGATAAACTGTTGCTTATATAGGAAGATTAAGGCACGAACAGGCAGAATAGAAAGAGAAAGGTATTAGGAACTCTAATGACAAAAAGGGTAACTTGACATCACCCCTTTTCTATTCTCTTTGCTTATAAGATGCAGGTATGGATTTGAGGAATGAGGGTAAATAGAGAAGACTTATCCTCCTCTGACAACCCGCGGTCAGGGATAGTACTCTCTGAAGTATCGGCTGTTCACTTGTTTGCAAGGACCCAGAATCATGGAGGGGATGATGTCAAAGGGGGAAATTGATAAGGTTGGAAATAATGGATTAGAGTTCTACTTAAGTTGTTTGTCATTTTATGCATTTTGTGTACGTGTCAATATATGTTGCAAGACGTAGCCTGAGGTTTTCGCCTAAATGAGTGTCCAGCGTGATGTATGTTGAAATATACTGCTTGTTACCTTAGATGTTGAAATATACTGCTTGTTACCTTATATGGAAATTTTGCTGAAACCTATGTTTGTGTAACCAGCCCTATAAATGCTTCAATAAAGAAGGGCAGCAACAGTTCAGTTCAGTACGGGACCTTTTATGCTCGGAACTGATATACAGATACTCCTGATTCTGTGTCTTGCTTCTTTAAGAGCTAAATTTGGCAAAGCAATATAAACTAGAGGCAATTTAGTTGAGAATTGCACCTAACAAGGACATTGTTGTCTAGATGTCTTTTGAAACTAGAATGAATAGCAAACTTCATTCAGTGGAATGTAAGGAGAGGACACTCAGCAGCTGTTTACACATCTGGACTCAGGAGCACTAGTGTGGGACACCAGAATACATTTTTTTTGGTTAATGCACACAGGTGCTCCAGTGGATACTTGTTGGGTTGTCTCTATCTGTGAAATGTGGCAAAAAAAGGTAAGTATTCCAGCTTGTTTCCAAGGGAATTTTAATTATGTCTTCAACTTGGATCTCTGCCCAAACAGACAATTGTATACCACTTCAATGCAATGTTTCATATTCCTATTCCTGGACTTAAATATCTGTGTGCTAAGTATACCTTTTGTTTCATTCTCATAGGGGAGAAAAGACTCAGACAACCTGAACCCAGGGACCCTCACCAGCCCATTTGGCAAATCAGCCCAAGCCCCACAGAGGATGTGGAGGAAGGAGAGGTGACCCCTGCTGGGTTAGCCCCCCCATATCAAAATTTTTGAAAAAATCTTATGCAGTTTGTTAGATCTTTGTTAGATCAGGTTAGATCAACCGTTGTTTGCGTTAGATCTCACACAGAAGAAGCGATATTAACAGTTATTTGCTGGGGGGGCTAACCCGTCATCAGCCCCCCCTTATCAAAAAATTGACCAAACAGTTAGCTATTTTGGAAGCAATTTGTTAGATCCGGTATGATCAAGTGTTTTTAACGTTAGATCTCACATACTTAGAGACTTATTAAGTGATTAATGAGGGGGGGCTGGCCCCCCCTTATCAAATTTTCGGCCCAAAAATCATTCAGGCTAATAGATATTCGTTAGATCCGGTAAGATCAAGTGGTTTTAACGTTAGATCTCACATCATTTCAGAGATATTCCACATCAAAATAGAGATATTAGGTGGTACATATGGACGGGTTAGCCCCCCCCTTATCAAATTTTCGGCCCAAAAATCATTCAGGCTAATAGATATTCGTTAGATCCGGTAAGATCAAGTGGTTTTAACGTTAGATCTCACATCATTTCAGAGATATTCCACATCAAAATAGAGATATTAGGTGGTACATATGGACGGGTTAGCCCCCCCTTATCAAATTTTCGACCCAAAAATCATTCAGGCTAATAGATATTCGTTAGATCCGGTAAGATCAAGTGGTTTTAACGTTAGATCTCACATCATTTCAGAGATATTCCACATCAAAATAGAGATATTAGGTGGTACATATGGACGGGTTAGCCCCCCCTTATCAAATTTTCGGCCCAAAAATCATTCAGGCTAATAGATATTCGTTAGATCCGGTAAGATCAAGTGGTTTTAACGATAGATCTCACATCATTTCAGAGATATTCCACATCAAAATAGAGATATTAGGTGGTACATATGGACGGGTTAGCCCCCCCTTATCAAATTTTCGGGCCAAAAATCATTCAGGCTAATAGATATTCATTAGATCTGGTAAGATCAAGTGGTTTTAACGATAGATCTCACATCATTTCAGAGATATTCCACATCAAAATAGAGATATTAGGTGGTACATATGGACGGGTTAGCCCCCCCTTATCAAATTTTCGGCCCAAAAATCATTCAGGCTAATAGATATTCGTTAGATCCGGTAAGATCAAGTGGTTTTAACGTTAGATCTCACATCATTTCAGAGATATTCCGCATCAAAATAGAGATATTAGGTGGTACATATGGACGGGCTGGCCCCCCCTTATATTCAGCGCAATGAAAATCACACCCAACTTTTGCTGCGGCGCAAAAACTTTTCCTCAGCTGCGGGGGCCCAACATTTTCCATCTTTGAATGATTTTTGGGCCGAAAATTTGATAAGGGGGGGCTAACCCGTCCATATGTACCACCTAATATCTCTATTTTGATGTGGAATATCTCTAAAATGATGCGAGATCTAACGTTAAACCACTTGATCTTACCGGATCTAACGAATATCTATTAGCCTGAATGATTTTTGGGCCGAAAATTTGATAAGGGGGGGCTAACCCGTCCATATGTACCACCTAATATCTCTATTTTGATGTGGAATATCTCTGAAATGATGTGAGATCTAACGTTAAAACCACTTGATCTTACCGGATCTAACGAATATCTATTAGCCTGAATGATTTTTGGGCCGAAAATTTGATAAGGGGGGCCAGCCCCCCCTCATTAATCACTTAATAAGTCTCTAATTATGTGAGATCTAACGTTAAAAATACTTGATCATACCGGATCTAACAAATTGCTTCCAAAATAGCTAACTGTTTGGTAAATTTTTTGATAAGGGGGGGCTGATGACGGGTTAGCCCCCCCCAGCAAATAACTGTTAATATCGCTTCTTCTGTGTGAGATCTAACGCAAACAACGGTTGATCTAACCTGATCTAACAAAGATCTAACAAACTGCATAAGATTTTTTCAAAAATTTTTATATGGGGGGGCTAACCCGGCAGGGGTGGAGAGGTGGACGACATGCGCACCCCACCAGGTGAGTGTCTGACACCTCAGCTTATGGTAATCTATATATGCCTGCATATTTCTAAATACATCTTTTTTTCGTTAATTTTAGGTGATCTGGTTGTGGAAGGGGAAGAAGCATGTCCAAGTGCCAGCGCCCCCTCCCCCCCCGAGGATGTGGATGAAGGCGAGGTGGAGGAAGTGGGCGACATGTGCACCCCACCAGGTGAGTGTCTGACACCCCAGACACCCCAGCTTATGGTAATCTATGTACGCCTGCATATTTTTAAATGGATCTTTTTTCATTAATTTTAGGTGATGTGGAAGGGGAACCATTTACCACCGACAGTGCACAACGATTAATTGGGTAGATCATGGCTGGAAAGGGGATATTGATGCCATGTGCACTAGCCTTGACCTAATGCGTAATCGGCTGGATAATATGCAGCAGGAAATGAAGAACATGATCGATGTTTTGGGGAGAATCTAAATCCCTTTTTCACAAAAAAAACATTGATCATGTTCTTCATTTCCTTTTTTTGCTGACCCCATTCTAGGCTTTGACTTTTAAACATTTTATGCCTGTGGTCTGGGGCTGGGGGCGCATCGCACCCCCCCGGTGTCCGAGGTGGTCGGCTTCGTTGGGGAAGCGATACAGGCTGCGGGGAAGGCCACTCATTCGTGGCCACCCCCTTGCGATCGCTCCCCAAGAATGAAAATCTTCCTCTGCTGCTGTAATGATGTCATTCATTCCGGCGCCGAGGAGAGAAGACATCAAGTAAGTTTGCACCAACACTACACTAACAGTAGAACACGCAGGCACACTTTTCACCCCCCATCACCCCCCGATCACCCCCCTGTCACAGTGATGCCAATAGCAGTTTTTTTTTGCATTGGTGTCAGTTTGTGACAGTTATAAGTGGTAGGGCAGTTAGGGTTAGCCCCCTTTAGATCTAGGGTACCCCCTAACCCCCCCTTATAAAGTTTTAACCCCTTGATCACCCCCCATCGCCAGTGTCACTAAGCGATCGTTTTTCTGATCGCTGTATTAGTGACACAGGTGACGCTAGTTAGGGAGGTAAGTATTTAGGTTCGCCGTCATCGTTTTATAGCGACAGGGACCCCCATATACTACCTAATAAAGGTTTTAACCCCCTGATTGCCCTCTAGTTAACCCTTTCACCAGTGATCACCGTATAACTGTTACGGGTGACGCTGGTTAGTTAGTTTGTTTATTATAGTTTCAGGGCACCCGCCGTTTAATACCTTATAAAGGTTTAACCCCCTAATCGCCCAGCGGTGATATAAGTTACGTTTTTAGGGTCAGATAAGGTCTGTGTCGCCCCAGGCAGCGTCAGGTTAGCGCCAGTACTGCTAACACCCACGCGCGCAGCATACACCTCCCTTAGTGGTATAGTATCTGAACGGATCGATATCTGATCCGATCAGATCTATACTAGCGTCCCCAGCAGTTTAGGGTTCCCAAAAACGCAGTGTTAGCGGGATCAACCCAGATACCTGCTAGCACCTGCGTTTTGCCCCTTGGCCCAGCCCAGCCTACCCAAGTGCAGTATCGATCGATCACTGTCAGGCCTGATCCCTGCGATCGCTAACAGTTTTTGTTGGTAGCGTTTTGATACAGTCGCTAACAGTCAGGAGCTTTTTTGCCTGTGAGTCTCACTAGTGTACCACTAAATTTTGAGCCCAAAATGGAAAATCGAAGGTACACCAGTGAAGAGGCCTACACGTTTCTGAGTATGACAGATAGTGAAGAGGAAATCACTCATCTGTCAGATTCAGGCTCAGAATACAAACCTGTAGACGACAGCGGCTCCATGACAGATAGCTCTGACGACGGAGTTGTGGTCCCTGCCAAGGTCAGGCGTACCAGACCCCGAACTTCTTCTGTCCTTGAAGTGCAAGAACCGCAGGTCCCTTGTATGGAGCAGAGAAGTACTAACGCCGCTATTCCTTCTGGTGAACTGGCAAGCACCAGCGGCCTAGTACACCCTGGTCGTATATCCAGCACTGCAGTAACACTTGGTGACGTGGCGAGTCCCATAAGTGCAGTTCAAGCTGGCGAGGTGGCAAGCACAAGTAGTGTCCCGCTGCCACCGAGAAGACGAACACAGGCCCGTCGTGCCCATAGTGCCCTTCCTGCTGCATTCGCCAATCCGAATTGGGAACCCACCACTTCTGCAGCACCCGTACTTCCCCCATTCACTGGCCAACCAGGCATTCAAATGGAAACAGTTGATTTTACGTCACTGGATTTTTATTCGCTGTTTTTCTCTATAGATCTATTGTGGACCAAAGCAATTTGTACGCTGGTCAACACATCGCCACTATTCCCCAGTCCTCCCTTTCCAGAGATTGGAAACCAATTATGGTTTCCAAATGTAAGCTCTTTCTGGGCCTTTCCCTCAACATGGGCATAAATAAAAAGAGTGAATTGCGGTCATATTGGTCCACTGACCCAATTTACCATATGCCCGTGTTCTTTGCCTCCATGGCCAGGGCACGATATGAGCAGATTTTGCGGTTCATGCACTTCAACAACAATGAACTCTGTCTTCCTCGTGGAGACCCTGAATATGATCGGCTCTACAAAATTCGGCCCCTCGTAAACCACTTCAACCAATGTTTTGCAGACTTGTTTACTCCCCATCAAGTTGTCTGCGTTGATGAGTCCCTGATTAAGTTTTCTGGCCGCTTGTCGTTCAAACAGTACCTTCCCAGCAAGCGTGCCAGATACGGGGTCAAGATGTATAAGCTCTGTGACAGGGCCACAGGCTATACATGTAGTTTTATGGTTTACGAGGGCAAAGATAGTCACGTAGAGCTGACAAACTGCCCTGAATACATAGGAAGTGCTGGCAAGATTGTGTGGGACTTGGTGTCACCCTTATTCGGAAAGGGGTACCACTTGTATGTGGACAATTATTACACGAGCGTGCCACTTTTTAGTCACCTTTTTGATCGTCAGATTGGAGCATGTGGCACCGTGCGACCTAATCGCCGGGGCTTTCCCCAGCGGCTTGTAGATTCCCGTCTTAGGCTGGGGGAGAGAGCCTGCTTGAAGTGTAATAATTTGCTCGCTATGAAGTGGAGGGATTATAAGAATGTTTTCGTTCTTACCTCCCTTCATGCAGACACAAGCTTTCCGTATCAGCAGAGAGCTGAATTGCCCGATGTAAGAGCTTTCATTAGAACTTTCAGTGTTCCCGGGGCTCACGTCACATAGCTCCACCTTTTGGCCCGGTGCCTTTGATAGACAGAACGCCGATCCAATGCGGGACATGTTACGTCATCAAAGGCGTCGGGCCAAGAGGTGGGGCTCTGTGACGATGACCCCCCGGGAAGACAGGAAATTCAAATGAAAGCTATTACATCGGGCAATCCCGCTCCCTGCTGATCCGGGTAGCTTGCTTCTTCCTCTGCATAAGTGGGGCTGCATGGGGCACAGGCAGACCAGGCTGTATTGGGCACAGGTCACGCTGTATGGGGCACAGGTCATGCTGTATTGGGCACAGGTCACACTGCATTGGGCACAGGTCACGCTGTATGTGGCACAGGTCACGATGCATTGACACTAGGGCAGCTGTGGGGGGGGGGTCTGTTTGCAGGGGGGCCCCATACAACATTTTGCTATGGGGCCCTGCTATTTCTAGTTACGCCCCTGGGGTGGAGGAGCAATTTGCTCCTACCTTTTGCGGGAGGATGCCCCCATGCTTCGGCATATATATATTTTAGGCACAGGTTGCGTTAAATGTTTTATTTTTTACTATGTTTTTTTGTATTTGCTTTGCAGGTATGGTAAGTCTTACTGTTATACTGTAATGTTACTTTGTTTTATTGTTAACCATCATTTGCTTAGCAGGTACGCCATTCAGTTGCAGCGCGGATTTATTTATCTTGACAGCAACAGCATTTGCTCCCATGATTCATAAAGCCATGACTCCAGCGCTGTCGGAGGTGATTTCACCACCACAGTTACATACTTCAGCATATATGCCGAAGCGTGGGGGCAGCAGTAGGTGGAGGAGCGATTTGCTCCTACCTTTTGCGGGAGGATGCCCCCATGCTTCAGCATATATAAACGGTGCATGTATGCCCATCATTAGAAGTGGGTGGATGAAGGGAGGTATTCTAATGGTGGGCAAACCCACCGATCAATATCTTTTTATCATTCAGCCCACAGGCTGCATGAAAACATTTTTACAATATATGCCCAACAAGGACCAGCAACATACTGGTATGTTGCTGGACTTTGAGTGGTTATACCAGAATGATGCCTGCAGGTTTAGGTATCATCTTGGTATCATTCTTTTCAGCCAGCGGTCGACTTTCATGTAAAAGCAATCCTAGCGGCTAATTAGCCTCTAGACTGCTTTTACAAGCAGTGGGAGGGAATGCCCCCCCACCATTTTCCATGTTTTTCTCTGGCTCTCCTGTCCCAACAGGGAACCCGAGAATGCAGCCAGTGATTCGGCCAGCTGACCATAGTGCTGATCAGAGACCAGAATGGCTCCAATCATCTCTATGGCCTAAGAAACCGAAAGCTACGAGCATTTCATGACTTAGATTTCGCCGGATGTAAACAGCGCCATTGGGAAATTAGGAAAGCATTTTATCACACCGATCTTGGTGTGGTCAGATGCTTTGAGGGCAGAGGAGAGATCTAGGGTCTAATAGACCCCAATTTTTTCAAAAAGAGTACCTGTCACTACCTATTACTATCATAGGGGATATTTATATTCCCTGAGATAACAATAAAAAACAATAAAAATGATTAAAAAAATGTAAAAAATGAAAGGAACAATTTAAAAATCAGATAAAAAAAGCAAAAAAAAAAAAAAAAAAGCACCCCTGTCCCCCCCTGCTCTCGCGCAAAGGCGAGCGCAATCGTCGGTCTGGCGTAAAATGTAAACAGCAATTGCACCATGCATGTGATGTATCACCGCGAAGGTCAGATCGAGGGCAGTAATTTTAGCAGTAGACCTCCTCTGTAAATCTAAAGTGGTAACCTGTAAACGCTTTTAAAGGCTGTTAAAAATGTATTTAATTTGTCGCCACTGCACATTTGTGCGCAATTTTAAAGCATGTCATGTTTGGTATCCATGTACTCGGCCTAAAATCATCTTTTTTATTTCATCAAACATCTGGGAAATATAGTGTGTTTTAGTGCATTAAAATTTAAAAAAGTGTGTTTTTTCCCCAAAAAATGCGTTTGAAAAATCGCTGCGCAAATACTGTGAAAAAAAAATGAAACACCCACCATTTTAATCTGTAGGGCATTTTCTTTAAAAAAAATATATAATGTTTGGGGGTTCAAAGTAATTTTCTTGCAAAAAAAAAAATTTAAACAAAAAGTGTCAGAAAGGGCTTTGTCTTCAAGTGGTTAGAAGAGTGGGTGATGTGTGACATAAGCTTCTAAATGTTGTGCATAAAATGCCAGGACAGTTCAAACCCCCCCCCCCCCAATGACCCCATTTTGGAAAGTAGACACCCCAAGCTATTTGCTGAGAGGCATGTCGAGTCCATGGAATATTTTATATTGTGACACAAGTTGCAGGAAAAAGACACATTTTTTTTTTGCACAAAGTTGTCACAAAATTATATATTGCTCAAACATGCCATGGGAATATGTGAAATTACACCCCAAAATGCATTCTGTTGCTTCTCCTGAGTACGGGGATACCACATGTGTGAGACCTTTTTGGAGCCTAGCTGCGTACGGGACCCCGAAAACCAAGCACCGCCTTCAGGCTTTATAAGGGCGTAAATTTTTTATTTCACTCTTCACTGCCTATCACAGTTTTGGAGGCCATGGAATGACCAGGTGGCACCCCCCCCCCCCCCCCAGATGACCCTATTTTGGAAAGTAGACACTCCAAGCTATTTGCTGAGAGGTATAGTGAGTATTTTGCAGACCTCACTTTTTTTTCACAAAGTTTTGAAAACTGAAAAACGAAAAAAAAAATGTTTTTCTTGTCTTTCTTCATTTTCAAAAATAAATGAGAGCTGCATAATACTCACCATGCCTCTCAGCAAATAGCTTGGGGTGTCCACTTTCCGAAATGGGGTCATTGGGGGAGGGGTTGTGCTATCTTGGCATTTTTTTTTTTTTTTTAACAGTAAGGCTATCTTGGCATTTTATGGCCTTTGAAACTGTGATAGGTAGTGAGGAGTGAATAAAAAATTTACGCCCTTAGAAATCCTGAAGGCGGTGATTGGTTTTCGGGGCCCCGTATGAAGCTAGGCTCCCAAAAAGTCCCACACATGTGGTATCCCCATACTCAGGAGAAGCAGCAGAATGTATTTTGGGGTGTAATTCCACATATGCCCATTGCATGTTTGAGCAATATATCATTTAGTGACAACTTTGTGCAAAAAAAAAAATTGGTCACTTTCCCGCAACTTGTGTCAAAATATAAAATATTCCATGGACTCAACATGCCTCTCAGCAAATAGCTTGGGGTGTCTACTTTCCAAAATGGGGTCATTTGGGGGGTTTTGTGCCATCTGGGCATTTTATGGCCTTCAAAACTGTGATAGGTAGTGAGGAGTGAAATCAAAACTTCACGCCCTTAGAAATCCTGAAGGCGGTGCTTGGTTTTCGGGGCCCCGTACGTGGCTAGGCTCCCAAAAAGTCCCACACATGTGGTATCCCCGTACTCAGGAGAAGCAGCAGAATGTATTTTGGGGTGTAATTCCACATATGCCCATGGCATGTTTGAGCAATATATAATTTAGTGACAACTTTGTGCAAAGAAAAAAAAAGTTTGTAATTTTCCCGCAACTTGTGTCAAAATATAAAATATTCCATGGACTCAACATGCCTCTCAGCAAATAGCTTGGGTTGTCTACTTTCCAAAATGGGGTCATTTGGGGGGGTTTTGTGCCATCTTGGCATTTTATGGCCTTCAAAACTGTGATAGGTAGTGAGGAGTGAAATCAAAAATTTGCGGCCTTGGGAATCCTGAAGGCGGTGCTTGGTTTTGGGGGCCCGTACGCGTCTAGGCTCCCAAAAAGTCCCACACGTGGTATCCCCATACTCAGGAGAAACAGCTAAATGTATTTTGGGGTGCAATTCCACATATGCCCATGGCCTGTGTGAGCAATATATCATTTAGTGACAACTTTTAGTATTTTTTTTTTTTTAATTATTCAATCACTTGGGACAAAAAAAATGAATATTCAATGGGCTCAACATGCCTCTCAGCAATTTCTTTGGGGTGTCTACTTTCAAAAATGGGATCATTTGGGGGGGGGGGGTTGTACTGCCATGCCATTTTAGCACCTCAAGAAATGACATAGGCAGTCATAAACTAATAGCTGTGTAAATTCCAGAAAATGTACCCTAGTTTGTAGATGGTATAACTTTTGCGCAAACCAATAAATATACGCTTATTGACATTTTTTTTACCAAAGACATGTGGCCGAATACATTTTGGCCTAAATGTATGACTAAAATTGAGTTTATTGGATTTTTTTTATAACAAAAAGTAGAAAATATCATTTTTTTTCAAAATGTTTGGTCTTTTTCCATTTATAGCGCAAAAAATAAAAACCGCAAAGGTGATCAAATACCATCAAAAGAAAGCTCTATTTGTGGGAAGAAAAGGACAGCATTGTAATAGGTACAGCATTGCATGACTGCGCAATTAGCAGTTAAAGCGACGCAGTGCCAAATTGTAAAAAGTGCTCTGGTCAGGTGAATCCTTCCGAGGCTGAAGTGGATAAAAAAAAAAATAGAGGCCTGTTTGTTTAAAAAATAAAAATAAAGGCATGCTTGTTTAAAAAAAAATAGAGGCCTGTTTGTTTAAAAAAAAATAGAGGCCTGTTTGTAAAAAAAAATTTAAAAAATAAACATAATTTTTTTAAATAAAAAAATTCTATTGTTTGAACAAAAAATTATATATATTTTAAATCCTAAAATTTTAACAAACGCACATGTGAATGTGCACAGATTAAAAAAAATCTGTTATTAAACAACAAGATCTGTGGCTTCTTCATTCAATGCTCAATACCAGTTTTGGAAGTTATTTGGTGTTTACAGTGACAATGGGGCTTATTTACTAAAGGAAAAAAAAATATAAGTACTCTTGCACATAACATTGCAAGCACATTACACAAAAAAACATTATTGCCCAGCATCAGTATAACATTATTTTTAAAAGGTATTATTTAAAGACTAAAATATAAGGCCCACTTATCAGATTCATCACCCCCCTCTGATGGCCCATTGATACATTTTAGGGGGGTGGGGGGATTCTAAATCAATTTAAGGACGCGCAGACCATTTGCAGACATTTTAGGGGGGAGGGATTCTAAATCAATTTAAAGAAACACAGACCATTTGCAGACATTTTGGGGGGGTTCTAAATCAATTTAAGGCCACACAGACCATTTGCAGACATTTTAGGGGGGATTCTAAATCAATTTAAGGACACACAGACCATTTGCAGACATTTTAGGGGGGGATTCTAAATCAATTTAAGAACACACGGATCATTTGCAGACATTTTAGGGGGGAGGGGATTCTAAATCAATTTAAGGACACATAGACCATTTTGAGACATTTTAGGGTAAAGCAATACAATGGAGCTGACAAAATACATTGTTAAGTGACTAGACTAGGTGGATATGGGCCCAGCATAGCATGCTGGATAGGTTAGTGAATGCTAATATGCATGCAGTACAAAAAAGAGCATGAGGACAAAGGGGACATTCACACTATATTGCATTCATGGTAATTAGTGTTTGAGTAAAGAAATACATTGCATTAGCAACATTAAATACAATAAAATGTGATGTTAAAGGATAAAATTCTTACCTTAATATAGTCGCTTCGCCCAGCTGTGCCATTCTGCCGCAGTACAACTGCGGCGGCTGGTTGCGGCAAGTGGTTAAATTAGGAAAACTGTACCGCTCAATTAAATACAAAAATACCAAAATGACATATGTGTTAATCAATCCCAAAAAGTCCAAAAAATTTTCTTGCTGAAAATCATACAACATAAAGTGACAAAAGTGTTAAGAATCATCTCTTGAAAGAGAAGTGACAACCAGAAGAAAAACAGTGCTCTTCCTCTTCTCCCAGATAGAAACACTCCACTCTCACCAGAAATATATGACCTCTTCTCTCAAAGGAGGTCAATATTGCATAGGGTAAGTATATCCCAAATAAGTAGCAAATGTTCGGTCCACCAATGAAGTTTTAAGCCTTTGATGTGTCTTGGAAAGTCCTTCCCAACGCATTTCTTCTGCGTCATCTGACATCATCAGGGGTCATATGTCCGGACACGTCTCACTCATTATATATACCCTTCTTACTGCCCACAGAATCTTTCTTAATACAATTAAAATTGGAACCATCCTTTCATTAAAAACCAACCTTTCATTAAAAACAAATAGTGACTTCTATATGTATAATTAGCAAATATATTATTTATAATTAGCATCATTTATGAAAATATGTATATCGTTATACCTAAAATTAAAAAAATTCTAATATATATGCTCAAAGCCCTCGGTCACCATAAAGAACCAACACACATAGATCTCTATAGAGACATCTAGTTGCCATAAATATGTAAAGCTAGTAAAAAAATGTTTAAAAATCTAATATATAAACCGCTCAATAATTATATCAAGGTCTTACTCCCTATGAGAAAAAAACATTAAGATTCGGTTCACTCTATTGCGATGTGGGAACCAGCGCAATTCCACTGCAGGTTCCCTCATCGCATGTCTCTCATTCACACTGTCCTATGCGAACAACTGTGGATATCAATACAAAGTTGATGACAGTCCAAGATCAGTTCGCAGATCGCAGTGCGAACTGCCAAATGGTGCAGGGATCGGATAGTATGGGTGTGAACACCCTTGTGATCTAATTCCAGTGCGAACCAAAAAAAGGGTCCTGCACCATTGTGAACCCAGCCTCAATGTTTATTTTTATTTTTTGTATATTATCTTTTTTTTATTATTATAAATTCTTTAAAAATATATATTTTTATAAGTCAATTCAAAACATTTAACGTGAAAGTTCTAGTACCCCTATCCCTCCCTTCCTAAAAAAAAACCCCAAAACATTAAATATTCATAAAAATGTTCTAAGTTTATTGAGTTAATGATAATACCAAAATCTGATAAAAAAGAATAGAAATTAGAAATAAAACAATTTAAACCAATATCCACGTTCAAGCCAGCTGGACATAAAGTATCCAACTCAAAGATCCACTTGGTTTCATGGAAATAACTTGTTTCATATTGCATCCCCTCTAAGCTCAATCAATCCTATCAATACCACAGAATGTAAGATAAAAAGATTTCGCGCAATATTAAATAAGTATAAAGTGAATAGAAAATAGATGAATAATAAATGTGTATCATACATGTGCAAATCGCATGATAAAGTGAATTGTGACAATGGTGATGTTGATAATGAGCTAGTGGCTGCCAGGGATGTAAATCTCAATAGCATGGCATCTAGCTGAAACCATTATCCATCGATAGTAGGTGTATCAAAAATGTGCAAATCGCATGAAAAAGTGACAATAAATATTGCAAATCGCATAAAGTGACAATGGTAATGCTAATAGCGAGCTAGTTACTGTCAGGGATGTTAATCTCAATACATGACGTCTATCTAGAAATATTAACCATAAGTAATAGGGTGAATAATTATATAAAACGTGTATCAAACCACACAGAAGAATATCACATGAAAGCCATAAAAGGGGAAAAAGGGAAAAAGGAAACAGATGAAGGCACGTGACGGTGTCGTAACGCGTAGGGATTGGCTGAGCGGTACAACACATTTTGAAGCACAAGTGAGAGGGCGCTCAGGACGCCACAGCTTTTATAACATTACTCTGCTTGTTATATATATTTTTAAATGTAAGAGCATTACTGTTGAATAAATATCCCTGGTTTTAAAAAAAAGCTTTAATACACTAGTGGAGCCTCCATTCTCTCCCCCCCCTCCCCAATCTCTGTTTTATCTCCCCCATTTCTGAGAGAGCCACTCGGGAGATACAGGGAGAGATGGATTAAAGATCCAATACAGAGAAAGCAGAAACTTCGGTGACAGCTGCCAGAACCATCCATACTGCACTGCTGAATGCCGTTTTTCTACACTATGAAGGTGAGGGTCCTAAGAGACCATTAGAGGATTTAACAGCAATAGGATTACACACCCCATCTACCTCATGCATCTTTAATTGAACAGGAAAACGGCATCCATTCATAGACTTCTCTAATTAACCCATCATCTCCCAGTAGCACGATTCATGCTTTATAGAGTGCTTATGATCTGCTACCCATTATATACAATTTATGAACACTGAGTGATGTCCTAAGTGTGATAATAAAAACACACCTGTACCAGCATTTTAAATTGCACATATAATTTCCTTTTTTCCCTTTTATGGCTTTCATGTGATATTTTTCTGTGTGGTTTGATACACGTTTTATATAATTATTCACCCTATTACTTATGGTTAATATTTCTAGCTAGACGTCATGTATTGAGATTAACATCCCTGACAGTAACTAGCTCGCTATTAGCATTACCATTGTCACTGTTCATTTTTATGCGATTTGCAATGTTTATTGTCACTTTTTCATGCGATTTGCACATTTTTGATACACCTACTATCGATGGATAATGGTTTCAGCTAGATGCCATGCTATTGAGATTTACATCCCTGGCAGCCACTAGCTCATTATCAACATCACCATTGTCACAATTCACTTTATCATGCGATTTGCACATGTATGATACACATTTATTATTCATCTATTTTCTATTCACTTTATACTTATTTAATATTGCGCAAAATCTTTTTATCTTACATTCTTATTAAGTGTTGTGTGAAAACACCTTAATTTTGCTGCAATATTATTGGTCACTTTTATGCGTTTTATTTGTAGCATTCCGCCACTTATTTTATTTATTTTCACATTCGACCAGCGCAAGGGACACTATTACACTTGATCTAATACCACAGAATGTTAGCAAACGCTGATCTTTATTGTGGTTTAAACTGAAATGGTTGGATACACCGTGTTTAGGGAATCCCTTTATAATATTCTTAATATGTTCATTTATTCTAATTTCCAACTTCCTTGTGGTACTGTATACCACAAGGACAACTCCGTAAGTATGTAACATGGTCACTCTGGCAAGTGATAAACCTTTTTATCTTATATTCCTTCCCCTATTAGATTTAAACAAAGTCGTTTGCCTTACCCTGTTTTTAACTGTTTTGCATGCTTTACACCTTCCACAAGAGAAAAAAACACTTTGATTCAATTTTTTTGGGAGGATCAGGTATATTACAAGCTATTCTATTCCTTAGGTTGGGAACTCTCTGGTAAATACATTTTGGTCTTGCAGGAAGGAGATCAGCCAGGGTTTTATCCCCAAGAAGGATGAGCCAGTGATTTTTAATTATTCCTTCAATAGATGTATAATCTCTATTAAAATCAGTTAAAAAGGCTATAGCAAACTTTTTGTTTTTATCTCTGTTACTATCCTCCAATAAAGTCTCTCTATTCATTCTATAAACTGTGTCTTTAACAGATTGTAACATATTGTTCCTGTATCCTTTTTCCCTAAACCTATTCAATAATACCTCTAATTGCTGGTGAAAGGCATTGAAATTATTACAATTGCGCCTTTTCCGTATGAGTTGACCATTTGGGATTCCTCCAAACCACTTAGGGTGGTGTCAGCTCCCAGTAGCTATTGTGGTTTGTATCCTTAAAAAAGGTCTTTGTTCCTATTTTGTCTCCTTTTTTGGTCAACACGAAATCCAAAAATGTACTGTTTTTCGATTTCATCCACCTGAAAACAATAATTTGTACTGATTGCTATTGATGTGAAAAAAGGGGGGCATTTGGGACTTTGAGTGAAGCAGCTGACTGGTTGGGGTTAGGAAAAACCGAACAGATTGGTAATGCAAAAGTGTATTGTAGTAATAAAAAACATATATACAGGTAACATGTGCAGAAACACATAGCATAACCAATATTGGTCCATATACAAATTGTCAACATAATAACAAATAGCAATAAATAATTGTGATTAGGGATGAGCTTCGTGTTCGAGTGGAACCCATGTTCGACTCGAACATCGGCTGTTCGATCGTTCGTCGAATTGCGAACGATATGGGCCGTTCGCGCCAAATTCGTGTGGCGCGTCACGGCCCATAATTCACTGCGGCATCGCAGTGCATTGCTTGCTGATGATTGGCCAAGCATGCACTATGACCCGCATGCTTGGCCAATCACAGCGCCGCCTTAACAGAGAGCCGTAATTGGCCAAAGCCAAGGAGGCTTTGGCCAATTATGGCTCAGGGGATTTAGTACACGCCCCACACTATATAAGGCCGCCTGCACGGCGGCCCTGTGCAGTGTGTTCCGGTGTGCTGAGAAATAGAGAGAGAGAGAGACAGTGTCATTTCATTTGAGTTAGCTAGATTAGGCAGGACAGTCAGTCAGTTAGCTGCACTTAAAGTGTATTGTGTATATATATGCATCCCAGGTGTTGCATATATATATATATATACACACTGTATTCAGTTTAGCTAGATCCATTCCTGTTATCTCCTAGACTATTTACATTTAGTGCAGTGCGTCCTGCTCACAGTGTTCAGCTAGATCCGTTCCTGTTATATTCCTACTGACAGGTAGGCTTGTCTTGTTACAGTATTTTGAAGAAAATTACTGGTGTTCTTTTGATCCTATTAGTACCACAGTCAGGCAGCTAGACTATTTACATTTAGTGCAGTGCGTCCTGCTCACAGTGTTCAGCTAGATCCGTTCCTGTTATCTTCTTACTGACAGGCAGGCTTGTCTTGTTACAGTATTTTAAAGAAAATTACTGGTGTTCTTTTGATCCTATTAGTACCACAGTCAGGCAGCTAGACTATTTACAAGCTAGTGGGGTGCGTCCTGCTCACAGTGTTCAGCTAGATCCGTTTCTGTTATCTTCTTACTGACAGGCAGGCTTGTCTTGTTACAGTAAATACAGCTACCTGAAGAAAATTGCTGGTGTTCTTTTGATCCTATTAGTACCACAGTCAGGCAGCTAGACTATTTACATTTAGTGCAGTGCGTCCTGCTCACAGTGTTCAGCTAGATCCGTTCCTGTTATCTTCTTACTGACAGGCAGGCTTGTCTTGTTACAGTATTTTAAAGAAAATTACTGGTGTTCTTTTGATCCTATTAGTACCACAGTCAGGCAGCTAGACTATTTACAAGCTAGTGGGGTGCGTCCTGCTCACAGTGTTCAGCTAGATCCGTTTCTGTTATCTTCTTACTGACAGGCAGGCTTGTCTTGTTACAGTAAATACAGCTACCTGAAGAAAATTGCTGGTGTTCTTTTGATCCTATTAGTACCACAGTCAGGCAGCTAGACTATTTACAGTTAGTGCAGTGCGTCCTGCTCACAGTGTTCAGCTAAACCTACAAGTTAGTGGGGTGCGTCCTGCTCACAGTGTTCAGCTAAACCTACAAGTTAGTGGGGTGCGTCCACCTCACAGTGTTCAGCTAAACCTACAAGCTAGTGGGGTGCGTCCTGCTCACAGTGTTCAGCTAGATCCGTTTCTGTTATCTTCTTACTGACAGGCAGGCTTGTCTTGTTACAGTAAATACAGCTACCTGAAGAAAATTGCTGGTGTTCTTTTGATCCTATTAGTACCACAGTCAGGCAGCTAGACTATTTACAGTTAGTGCAGTGCGTCCTGCTCACAGTGTTCAGCTAAACCTACAAGTTAGTGGGGTGCGTCCTGCTCACAGTGTTCAGCTAAACCTACAAGTTAGTGGGGTGCGTCCACCTCACAGTGTTCAGCTAAACCTACAAGCTAGTGGGGTGCGTCCTGCTCACAGTGTTCAGCTAGATCCGTTTCTGTTATCTTCTTACTGACAGGCAGGCTTGTCTTGTTACAGTAAATACAGCTACCTGAAGAAAATTGCTTGTGTTCTTTTGATCCTATTAGTACCACAGTCAGGCAGCTAGACTATTTACAGTTAGTGCAGTGCGTCCTGCTCACATTGTTCTGCTAAACCTACAAGTTAGTGGGGTGCGTCCTGCTCACAGTGTTCAGCTAAACCTACAAGTTAGTGGGGTGCGTCCACCTCACAGTGTTCAGCTAAACCTACAAGCTAGTGGGGTGCGTCCTGCTCACAGTGTTCAGCTAGATCCGTTTCTGTTATCTTCTTACTGACAGGCAGGCTTGTCTTGTTACAGTAAATACAGCTACCTGAAGAAAATTGCTGGTGTTCTTTTGATCCTATTAGTACCACAGTCAGGCAGCTAGACTATTTACAGTTAGTGCAGTGCGTCCTGCTCACAGTGTTCTGCTAAACCTACAAGTTAGTGGGGTGCGTCCTGCTCACAGTGTTCAGCTAAACCTACAAGTTAGTGGGGTGCGTCCACCTCACAGTGTTCAGCTAAACCTACAAGCTAGTGGGGTGCGTCCTGCTCACAGTGTTCAGCTAGATCCGTTTCTGTTATCTTCTTACTGACAGGCAGGCTTGTCTTGTTACAGTAAATACAGCTACCTGAAGAAAATTGCTGGTGTTCTTTTGATCCTATTAGTACCACAGTCAGGCAGCTAGACTATTTACAGTTAGTGCAGTGCGTCCTGCTCACAGTGTTCAGCTAAACCTACAAGTTAGTGGGGTGCGTCCTGCTCACAGTGTTCAGCTAAACCTACAAGTTAGTGGGGTGCGTCCACCTCACAGTGTTCAGCTAAACCTACAAGCTAGTGGGGTGCGTCCTGCTCACAGTGTTCAGCTAGATCCGTTTCTGTTATCTTCTTACTGACAGGCAGGCTTGTCTTGTTACAGTAAATACAGCTACCTGAAGAAAATTGCTGGTGTTCTTTTGATCCTATTAGTACCACAGTCAGGCAGCTAGACTATTTACAGTTAGTGCAGTGCGTCCTGCTCA
The DNA here is from genome assembly GCF_042186555.1 of Aquarana catesbeiana. Classification (NCBI taxonomy): domain Eukaryota; kingdom Metazoa; phylum Chordata; class Amphibia; order Anura; family Ranidae; genus Aquarana; species Aquarana catesbeiana. The sequence goes on from NC_133326.1 coordinate 633,638,244, forward strand.
CAGTGTTCAGCTAAACCTACAAGTTAGTGGGGTGCGTCCTGCTCACAGTGTTCAGCTAAACCTACAAGTTAGTGGGGTGCGTCCACCTCACAGTGTTCAGCTAAACCTACAAGCTAGTGGGGTGCGTCCTGCTCACAGTGTTCAGCTAGATCCGTTTCTGTTATCTTCTTACTGACAGGCAGGCTTGTCTTGTTACAGTAAATACAGCTACCTGAAGAAAATTGCTGGTGTTCTTTTGATCCTATTAGTACCACAGTCAGGCAGCTAGACTATTTACAGTTAGTGCAGTGCGTCCTGCTCACAGTGTTCAGCTAAACCTACAAGTTTGTGGGGTGCGTCCACCTCACAATGTTCAGCTAAACCTACAAGCTAGTGGGGTGCGTCCTGCTCACAGTGTTCAGCTAGATCCGTTTCTGTTATCTTCTTACTGACAGGCAGGCTTGTCTTGTTACAGTAAATACAGCTACCTGAAGAAAATTGCTGGTGTTCTTTTGATCCTATTAGTACCACAGTCAGGCAGCTAGACTATTTACAGTTAGTGCAGTGCGTCCTGCTCACAGTGTTCTGCTAAACCTACAAGTTAGTGGGGTGCGTCCTGCTCACAGTGTTCAGCTAAACCTACAAGTTAGTGGGGTGCGTCCACCTCACAGTGTTCAGCTAAACCTACAAGCTAGTGGGGTGCGTCCTGCTCACAGTGTTCAGCTAGATCCGTTTCTGTTATCTTCTTACTGACAGGCAGGCTTGTCTTGTTACAGTAAATACAGCTACCTGAAGAAAATTGCTTGTGTTCTTTTGATCCTATTAGTACCACAGTCAGGCAGCTAGACTATTTACAGTTAGTGCAGTGCGTCCTGCTCACAGTGTTCAGCTAAACCTACAAGTTAGTGGGGTGCGTCCTGCTCACAGTGTTCAGCTAAACCTACAAGTTAGTGGGGTGCGTCCACCTCACAGTGTTCAGCTAAACCTACAAGCTAGTGGGGTGCGTCCTGCTCACAGTGTTCAGCTAGATCCGTTTCTGTTATCTTCTTACTGACAGGCAGGCTTGTCTTGTTACAGTAAATACAGCTACCTGAAGAAAATTGCTGGTGTTCTTTTGATCCTATTAGTACCACAGTCAGGCAGCTAGACTATTTACAGTTAGTGCAGTGCGTCCTGCTCACAGTGTTCAGCTAAACCTACAAGTTAGTGGGGTGCGTCCACCTCACAGTGTTCAGCTAAACCTACAAGCTAGTGGGGTGCGTCCTGCTCACAGTGTTCAGCTAGATCCGTTTCTGTTATCTTCTTACTGACAGGCAGGCTTGTCTTGTTACAGTAAATACAGCTACCTGAAGAAAATTGCTGGTGTTCTTTTGATCCTATTAGTACCACAGTCAGGCAGCTAGACTATTTACAGTTAGTGCAGTGCGTCCTGCTCACAGTGTTCTGCTAAACCTACAAGTTAGTGGGGTGCGTCCTGCTCACAGTGTTCAGCTAAACCTACAAGTTAGTGGGGTGCGTCCACCTCACAGTGTTCAGCTAAACCTACAAGCTAGTGGGGTGCGTCCTGCTCACAGTGTTCAGCTAGATCCGTTTCTGTTATCTTCTTACTGACAGGCAGGCTTGTCTTGTTACAGTAAATACAGCTACCTGAAGAAAATTGCTTGTGTTCTTTTGATCCTATTAGTACCACAGTCAGGCAGCTAGACTATTTACAGTTAGTGCAGTGCGTCCTGCTCACAGTGTTCAGCTAAACCTACAAGTTAGTGGGGTGCGTCCTGCTCACAGTGTTCAGCTAAACCTACAAGTTAGTGGGGTGCGTCCACCTCACAGTGTTCAGCTAAACCTACAAGCTAGTGGGGTGCGTCCTGCTCACAGTGTTCAGCTAGATCCGTTTCTGTTATCTTCTTACTGACAGGCAGGCTTGTCTTGTTACAGTAAATACAGCTACCTGAAGAAAATTGCTGGTGTTCTTTTGATCCTATTAGTACCACAGTCAGGCAGCTAGACTATTTACAGTTAGTGCAGTGCGTCCTGCTCACAGTGTTCAGCTAAACCTACAAGTTAGTGGGGTGCGTCCACCTCACAGTGTTCAGCTAAACCTACAAGCTAGTGGGGTGCGTCCTGCTCACAGTGTTCAGCTAGATCCGTTTCTGTTATCTTCTTACTGACAGGCAGGCTTGTCTTGTTACAGTAAATACAGCTACCTGAAGAAAATTGCTGGTGTTCTTTTGATCCTATTAGTACCACAGTCAGGCAGCTAGACTATTTACAGTTAGTGCAGTGCGTCCTGCTCACAGTGTTCTGCTAAACCTACAAGTTAGTGGGGTGCATCCTGCTCACAGTGTTCAGCTAAACCTACAAGTTAGTGGGGTGCGTCCACCTCACAGTGTTCAGCTAAACCTACAAGCTAGTGGGGTGCGTCCTGCTCACAGTGTTCAGCTAGATCCGTTTCTGTTATCTTCTTACTGACAGGCAGGCTTGTCTTGTTACAGTAAATACATCTACCTGAAGAAAATTGCTTGTGTTCTTTTGATCCTATTAGTACCACAGTCAGGCAGCTAGACTATTTACAGTTAGTGCAGTGCGTCCTGCTCACAGTGTTCTGCTAAACCTACAAGTTAGTGGGGTGCGTCCACCTCACAGTGTTCAGCTAAAGCTACCTGTAGAAGGTTGGTGGTGTTCTCATACTACAGGCAGGCAGTTGATTTTGCTAGCTGCAGTATCAGTACATATATATATATATATATATATATATATATATATATATATATATATATATCCCAGCTTAGTGCAGCTACAGGCCATTAGTATGTCTGGAAGGCCAAGAAGGAGAGGCAGACAGTCACAAGCCAATAAGAGAGGGCAAGCAGGCTCTGTGTCTAGTGCTGGTCGTGGAGACGGTGCATCCTCATCAGCACGTGGCCATGGGACACGCTTGGCCTTTTTTTCGGCAGCTGGCCATGTTGAGCCGCAACATGCGGAAGACTTGGTCGAGTGGATGACCAAGCCGTCCTCATCCTCCTCATCCTCTCTCACCCATGCCCAGGGTACTTTGTCTGGCAAAGCAGTGGCCTCTTCCCTCGGCTCAATGTCATCAGTGACTCCTTCCCTAGCCCCACCATGTCCTCCTGAGGAGTCCCTCGAACTGTTTGACCACAGTGTTGGGTACATGCTCCAGGAGGATGCCCAGCATTTGGAAGGCTCTGATGATGATACTGAGCTCAATGAAGGCAGTAACACGAGCACGGACAGAGGGGGTGCCCAAGAAGGACAGCAATCTGGCAGTCATGCTCCCCCTGCTGCAGCATACTGCCAGGTTTGCTCCAGTGATGAGGAGGGAGGGGATGATGAGGTCACTGACTCAACGTGGGTGCCTGATAGGAGAGAGGAGGAGGAGGAGGAGGCGGCACATCACCAACGAGGCAGGATGCCCTCCAGGGGCCAGCCTAAGGGCAGCACATTGACTGCATCACACCCCAAAGCTCCACATGTGCAGGGCGCTGCAGTCTCTGCGCGTTATTCAAAAAGTTCTTTGGTGTGGGCCTTTTTTGAGACGAGTGCATCAGATCGCACCGCTGCTATTTGCAACATATGTCTCAAGCGTATCTCGCGTGGCCAAAACATCTCCCGCTTGGGTACCACATGCTTGACCAGACATATGTTGACCTGCCATGCAGTTCGTTGGCAAGCGTATCTAAAAGACCCACACCAAAGAACAAAGAGGACCTCTCCTTGCTCCTCATCAGCTGAGATTTCCAACCCCACTAGACCTTCAGTCCTCTCTGAGACCTGCACTGAGAGGAATGAAGGTGTAGAATTAGGTGTGTCACAGCCAAGTACTTGTGGGCAATCTGATTTTGGTACACCGACGTCAGATTGTACCAGGCAAATTTCCCTGCCCCAGCTGCTGCACCGTTGAAAGAAGTTTGCTCCCAGCCATCCACATGCCCAGCGGTTGAATGCTAGCTTGGCAAAATTGCTAGCACTTCAACTGCTGCCTTTTCAGTTGGTAGACTCTGCCCCCTTCCGTGAGTTTGTGGAATGTGCGGTTCCTCAGTGGCAGGTACCCAAACGCCACTTTTTCTCACGGAAGGCGATTCCGGCTCTCTACCGGCATGTGGAAGGCAATGTCCATGCCTCGCTGGACAGGGCGGTCAGCGGTAAGGTGCATATTACCGCTGACTCATGGTCCAGCAGGCATGGACAGGGACGTTACCTAAGTTTCACGGCGCATTGGGTGACTCTGCTGGCAGCTGGGAAGGATGCAGGACAAGGTGCAGTAGTGTTGGAGGTTGTTCCGCCACCACACCTCCAAAATGCTAATGATTGTGACGCACCTCTCTCCTCCACCCCCTCCTCTTCTTCTTCCTCCATGGCCTCTTCCTCGGAACCAGCGGTGCTCCGTAGTCGTTCAAGGGGCTACGCAAGTACGCAGGCCAAAAGATGCCATGCGGTGCTTGAGCTGGTGTGCTTGGGGGACAGGAGCCACAGTGGGGCAGAGGTTCTGTCAGCTCTGCAGGGGCAGGTTCAGAGGTGGTTGACGCCACGCCAACTTAAGGCAGGAATGGTGGTTTGCGACAATGGCACCAACCTCCTCTCTGCCCTCCGACAGGGACAAATGACCCATGTGCCCTGTTTGGCTCACGTCCTTAACTTGGTGGTGCAGCGATTCTTGGGCAGGTACCCGGGCTTACAGGATGTCCTGAGGCAGGCCAGGAAAGTCTGTGTGCATTTCCGCCAGTCATATAATGCCAGTGCTCGGCTGACGGACCTCCAAAAGGAGTTTAACCTGCCCAAGAACCGCCTAATCTGTGACATGCCCACCAGGTGGAACTCAATGTTGGCCATGCTGCAGCGGCTGCACACGCAGCAGAGGGCCATCAATGAGTACCTGTGCGACTATGGCACCAGGACAGGGTCAGGGGAGCTTGGTTTTTTTTCCCCACGCCAGTGGACCATGATCAGGGATGCATGCACTGTCCTGTCACCATTTGAGGAGGCCACGAGGATGGTGAGCAGTGACAGTGCATGCATCAGTGACACTGTCCCCCTTGTCCACCTGTTGGAGCACACGCTGCGTGGAATAATGGACAGGGCACTTGAGGCAGAACAGAGGCAGGAAGAGGAGGACTTCCTTAGCTCTCAAGGCCCCCTTTATCCAGACAGTGTTCCTGCGTGCCCGCCGATCACACAGGAAGAGGACGAGGAGGAGGAGGAGGAGGAGGAAGATTGTGTCAGTATGGAGGTGGAGCCTGGCACTCAGCATCAGCAGCAGTCTTTAAGGGATCAGTCCCAAGAAACACATGGACTTGTACGTGGCTGGGAGGAGGTGACTGCGGACCATGTCGTCCTTAGTGACCCAGAGGACTCCGGACCAAATGCCTCAGCAAACCTACGCTGCATGGCCTCCCTGATCCTGCAAAGCCTGCGTAAGGATCCTTGTATTCGTGGTATCAAGGAGAAGGACCAATACTGGCTGGCAACCCTCCTTGATCCACGTTACAAGGGTAAGGTTGCGGACCTTATCTTGCCATCGCAGAGGGAGCAGAGGATGCAACATCTTCGGGAGGCCTTGCAGAAAGGTCTGTGCAACGCGTTCCCAGAGACTGGGAGGTTACAAACTCCTGTTTCTGGACAACGTGTTGCTGAGGCTTCGGTCAGTCAAAGAAGGAGCGGTGGAGAAGGTGGCCGTCTGACCGATGCGTTCAGACAATTTTTTGGTCCGCAGCCCCAAGGTATGATCGGTTCCAGCAACCATCGCCAGCGTCTGTTTTACATGGTGCAGGAATACCTAGGGGCAAGATCAGACTTGGACACCTTTCCCACCGAAAATCCTCTGGGTTACTGGGTCTTGAGGATGGATCACTGGCCAGAGCTTGCACAGTATGCAATTGAGCTACTGGCCTGTCCTGCATCCAGCGTTCTTTCGGAACGCACATTCAGTGCTGCTGGAGGCGTGGTAACCGATCACAGGGTGCGTCTGTCCACTGACTCGGTCGATCGACTGACCTTCATAAAAATGAATCAGTCTTGGATCACCACCAGCTACCAAGCACCTGATGCTGATGTAACCGAATAATTTTTTTTGAAATCTCAGATCCCTTCAAAGACTGCCTATGCTGATGCTGAGTGACTATCCCTGAGTAATTATCCTCTTCCTCCTCAATCATCATGCTGATAGCTTGTAAGAACATTTTTGGTTCTGGGCGCCACCACCAGTGCCTAAGGCACAATTTTTCAGCCCCTGTTTAACAGGGGCGTGTAATTACAATTTTTGATGTAATACTTTGCAGCAGGGCTCGTTCCTGCATTCCAACTAGAGTGTCTGTGAGGGGTTGCAGTGTTGTGGCACCAGCACCAGTGCCTAAGTCCCATTTTTTCTGCCCCTGTTTAACAGGGGCGTGTAATTACAATTTTTGATGCAATACTTTGCAGCAGGGCTCGTTCCTGCGTTCCAACTAGAGTGTCTGTGAGGGGTTGCAGTGTTGTGGCACCAGCACCAGTGCCTAAGGCCCATTTTTTCTGCCCCTGTTTAACAGGGGCGTGTAATTACAATTTTTGATGCAATACTTTGCAGCAGGGCTCGTTCCTGCGTTCCAACTAGAGTGTCTGTGAGGGGTTGCAGTGTTGTGGCACCAGCACCAGTGCCCAAGGCCCATTTTTTCTGCCCCTGTTTAACAGGGGCGTGTAATTACAATTTTTGATGTAATACTTTGCAGCAGGGCTCGTTCCTGCATTCCAACTAGAGTGTCTGTGAGGGGTTGCAGTGTTGTGGCACCAGCACCAGTGCCTAAGTCCCATTTTTTCTGCCCCTGTTTAACAGGGGCGTGTAATTACAATTTTTGATGCAATACTTTGCAGCAGGGCTCGTTCCTGCGTTCCAACTAGAGTGTCTGTGAGGGGTTGCAGTGTTGTGGCACCAGCACCAGTGCCTAAGGCCCATTTTTTCTGCCCCTGTTTAACAGGGGCGTGTAATTAAAATTTTTGATGCAATACTTTGCAGCAGGGCTCGTTCCTGCGTTCCAACTAGAGTGTCTGTGAGGGGTTGCAGTGTTGTGGCACCAGCACCAGTGCCTAAGGCCCATTTTTTCTGCCCCTGTTTAACAGGGGCGTGTAATTACAATTTTTGATGCAATACTTTGCAGCAGGGCTCGTTCCTGCGTTCCAACTAGAGTGTCTGTGAGGGGTTGCAGTGTTGTGACACCAGCACCAGTGCCTAAGGCCCAATTTTTCAGCCCTTGTTTAACAGGGGCGTGTAATTACAATTTTTGATGCAATACTTTGCAGCAGGGCTCGTTCCTGCATTCCAACTAGAGTGTCTGTGAGGGGTTGCAGTATTGTGGCACCAGCACCAGTGCCTAAGGCCTAATTTTTCAGCTCCTGTTCAACAGGGGCATGTAATTACAATTCTTGATCTAATATTTCACAGCAGAGCCCTGTAATGGCTTACAGTGTTGTGGCCACAGCAACACCTAAGGCCCAAATTTCTGCTGAGTATATAGGGCAGGACCCTACTTTCAAACAACTAACTTACAAACGACTCCTACTTGCAAACGGAAGGAGACAACAGGAAGTGAGAATAAATCTACCCCTAGGAAGGGAAATTCTCTCCTGTAAGAGTTAATATGGGAAAAACATTTCTCCTTTCCACTGATGCTTTCCAATCCATTGGGACAAAAAGTGAGGTGAAATCTTCTGAAGAGGAGGAAAGACAGCAAAACAAATGTCACAGGGGTGATAACCCTTCCCTATGTTTTCCAAAAAGCTTAAAAAAGATTTTTTGGCTGGAGCTAAACACGTTAAAAATGTACCCGTTCAAAATTACAAAGAGATTCTACTTAACAACAAACCTACAGCCTGTATACTGCTGTTCAGAGTATATAGGGCCTGGTGGCCCCACACCTTTCCTTATTTTAATTTGGGTGCGGGGTTCCCCTTAATATCCATACAAGACCCAAAGGGCCTGGTAATGGACTGGGGGGTACGCATGCCGTTTGTCTCACTGATTTTCATCCATATTGCCAGGACCCGACATTACATTAAACCCGCAAGCAGTTTTAAATGAGATTTTTTCCTTTAAAAATGACATTTGGTGCAGGGACTGTTCTAAACACGGGAAACACGCGTCACTTTACAGGCATACTATAGACACCCCTCAGATACGATATTTAAAGGAATATTTCACTTTTTTTTTTTTTTACTTTAAGCATCATTAAAATCACTGCTCCCGAAAAAACGGCCGTTTTTAAAAGTTTTTTTTGCATTGATACATGTCCCCTGGGGTAGGACCCGGGTCCCCAAACCCTTTTTAGGACAATACCATGCAAATTAGCCTTTAAAATGAGCACTTTTGATTTCGAACGTTCGAGTCCCATAGACGTCAATGGGGTTCTAACGTTCGTGCGAACTTTCGGTCCGTTCGCAGGTTCTGGTGCGAACCGAACCGGGGGGTGTTCGGCTCATCCCTAATTGTGATAAAAAACGGCATAAATTGTGTATAACAGCAGAGCGTGGAGAGCGTTGGATATGGGATTGAGCAGCTGTTCTGAAATTTGCCATCTGAGACTAGTCTTATCGCTGATTTGCTGGTTTTGACTGTCCTCTTTCCTCTTAACCAGCGGTCTCTTTGATCTTCCCTACACTCTGCACCCGGCCCCTTCAATTTCATTCATTCATATCTGAAACCTGAGGGACCACGTTAGATTGCGCTGGGGCATGTTGAAGAGCACAAAGAGAGTCGCCGAGAAACACAGGGTAAGCACACACCTGGTAACACGCTGGTGACTGGACCTGCTGTTGCCCCTAGTGTATCTGCGCTCTGCCGGGGCTCACCGCGCTCTCCGCGCTCACCTATCTACCTACCGCCTACCTATCCCTACTTTGAGTGAGTGTGCCTATTACAGCCTATTACAGCAACGGTATTGGGACATAGCAAGACAAGGCAAGGCAAGGCATCTTATCATTCTTAAAAGTCCAAAGGATAAAATAGAAAAAAGGAAACTGTTTAAAAACTGTTTAAATATTGCCTGTGAGACTGTGAAATTGCGCAACTGTGCGAATTTGTGCGATTTTGTGATTATTTTTTAATGTCTTCTTCAGCGCTAATCCCCCATCCTAACCCCCCACCCTCCCTAGTGTAGCGCTGACATTTTTGCTATGTAATGTTAACTAATAGACAGTCTTATAAATGGGTATTTGGCACCATCTAGTGGCTAAAACGTGAAATGGTCTTCATTTATTTTCTGTTTCAAGTGTATGGAGAAATGTTACAGGAAGTGACTGTTTGTTTACATTTGACAAGAAACTGACCTACCCACAATACCAAGTGACCTCCCATGAGCACCAAGAGACTGAACTGCATGCTGGGTAGGTTATAAAAGGGCCTGCGCGGCCATTTTCTTTCTCTTGTTCCTGGGATGCATGGCCTGCCAGCAAGGCTCCGTGGGTGTGTGTGTCCCACAGAGCCGCGGCCTACATCGTGCGGAACAGAGCAGCCAGCGATCCTGCCTTACATCACAGCATACTGGAGCAGCAGTGTGATCATTCCAGAGACCCTTGAAGGAGGTAACCGAGGACTCCCGGTCGTCTGTGAGAGGGAATAGCATGACAGCTTGGCCGCGGCGAACGAACTGAGATACTGTGGAGCAGAGGCATCCATCTGCCTGGACCCAGTGTGGTGAGAGGGCTGATGCCCAGAATGTTTGTACTGCACCTTTTCACACTTAGACTATAGACACAGCATTGCTGGGACCTGTAGTCCCACAGAAAAGATCTTATTCAAGAAGGACCTGGTTTGAACAGGCCTCAAGCCTATCCTTTGCTGTACTACTGACACTGTGTTACTAAAAGCCAAATTGCACTGGAGGCAGTTGCAGGTGTACTGCACTACAAGAATAGTTCTAACATTCATTTTCCGTTAACCCCTTGTTTGTTCAACTGTCGGATTGCAATTAACACAACACAAATAGCTAGCAGAAGACAGAAGACTGAAAGGACTGCATGTTACATTACACAACACAAATAGCTAGCAGAAGACAAAAGACTGAAAGGACTGCATCTCTCGTTGCAAGGCCTTGCATCCTGCTAAAGATAAGAGGAACTGCATTATAAAGCAGGGCGAGCTCCCTAGAAATTGTGTTGTGCTTGCTTGAATATTCTTGTGGTTACCAGAGCGTGCTGGAAGTGGGAAGGTACCCACTCTGAGCATTAGTCCCACTTGGAGACGCACTTTCAGGGGTCATCTAGGACAACCCTATGTGTACAGATTGTTGTAATTACCTATTGGGCTGTTGCATTACGTTTGTGTGACAGTGCAAATAATGTAATTACTATTTTATACCAGTTCCAGTAAAATTGTATTCCTGGTTAAGTACCATTGGTGTGGAGTGCTGTTCTTCTTCATTTCAGCAGGTGAAGCATCGGATGCCCAGGTGATAACAAAGGTATATTGTTATTATATTGCTCATTGTGGTGTTATCCTGTACTATTAGCTTCACACTAACACTGCACCACAGCTGTGTCAAGGGAACTGAGCCAAGTTATAGGGGGTGTGGGAGCAGAGTACAGGCCCAATCAAATACCAGCAGCTCCTTCGTGGGGTAAGTGCTACACTAGTATGAAGGTATAAAGGTATATAAAAGTATAAGCAGCTGCATGGAGGGTGGATTCATTCGTTTGAATAAGAGAGACAATAACCTCTCACGGGCAAAAACTGAAAGAAATAAGAAGGTTGATTGGAAAAAAAAAGAAAAGAAAATCAAAAATATTTGAGGGGTTGAAAAGCTGAAAAGAAGAGCTGAATTAACCACGGTGGAACTGTTAGAGATTGCTATCGCTACTAAGGACAAATTTTTTTTTTTTTCAAATTTTTGGGATTTTTCAAAGATTTTTATTTTTTTTTAACAGTTGCTTTAATAGTTTTTGTTACAGGTTTTGCTACAGTTTCAGCTACAACCACCAATTATAAACTATGATAGATATTGCGGACAATTGTCGTTTTTTTTTTTTTTTTGGCTATAGCTATAGTCATAGCCATATAGCTATAGCCATTGCTATAATCTTTATTAATTAGATATTAGTTATTTGTTATTACCCATTTGTTACTGCTATTTTATGTTTTTGTCCTGGTTTATGGGTATATAAGTATATAAGGATATACCGTATATGTATATATATATATATATATGTATATACAGTATGTTATATTATTTATATATTATATAGGGATATGAATATTTGAGTATATTTGTTCTATATCTCAGCCTATTCATTTTTTTTCAGTGGTGTTTTTTTTTTTTTCTTTTGTCTTGTGTTTCTGTTTTGGCACCCCCAGTGTTAAGATATTTCAATTCAGCTTAACCTGCTCAACCTAGCGTGATTCAGTCTGGCCCAGCTTTGCTTAAGCTTCGACTAGTCTTGACTAATCTAGCTCACTTCAGGCCTTTGAACTGGGCATACCAGTCATAGTACCGACCTCATAGGATTGGTCAGTTGTTAAATGTTTTTCTTGGGGAGTCCTTTAGCCAGTTCTGTGTTACTAAAGACTTTGCGAGGACATGACTAGGGGTAGGAAGCACGCAGAACAAATTACAGGAGCAACAGCTAAACAGCCCAATCTGTCTAGGCCAAATAGCCTCCATCACTATATGTCCTCTGTTCTTTCTACCTCCACCTCTATTTCTACCTCCTCACCCGCTCCTTCTTTAATTTCTGGAAAAATAAAAATAAAAGCTACCCCTTCCTCAGCAATAGCTTGAAATACCCAGAACGCTAAATCTATAGGCCCCCCTGCTGACATGGTTGATATGGAACATCACACCAGGAAAATGAGAACATTTCTGGAAACCCTTCTGATAACAGGGGAGATATAGCTGTTAGTTAAAAAGAGGTCCAGTAGGGCTTAGAGGGCTCAGAGGGGGGGAAGGGTAACCAGGGACTTATGATAGCCTCGGAAACAGGAACCATCAGCGGCGACAGTGGAGATAATTTCTCCCCGATTCTGGTACCGGAGGATAACTTGGTTAGAACGGGAGGACCGGTGAACTTGCCATTTATCCTACCAACCCCTCCTATTGGCTATAATGCCCCCTCTGCTACCACTCCAGCAATAATGGAGGCACCCGAACACATAGCAACTGTCGCTCAATAACGTGCCTCAGTATCTCTAGACGAGACCGGGAGTATAGTCAATATACAGTCAGGAATATCTGCTCCTCTAAATTCAGCTCAACCAAGTATTCGTCATCCATGGACAGAAGATCAGGAGTTGAGGGCAATATTGCTTTCACTCCCCACCAAACAAGATCTAGCATTATTACTAAATCAAGGAGATCTGGAAGCAGTGGCATTACGCTTAGAAGGGGCCTTACGAAAAGAGGTTTCTGAGGAGCAGGAACAGTTGGATATTGTGGAGACCAGGGTTACTAACCTAGAATCTGCAATAGATGGATGAACTGGTATTAATAAATTCTGCAGCGTAGTAAAAGTTTACCTCAATTCTTCTACAGGTAGACGAGCTGGAAAACCATAGCCGAAGGAACAATATCCGTTTTAGAGGTATTCCCAAAAATGTCGCACAGAACTGAGACCAACAATGCAGTCTATTTGTAATAAAAATCTTGGGCAAACCCTCATCAACTGAGGTTATAATAGACAGAGCACATAGAGTCACTCCGTATTGGAGTCACCAGGGGTCAGGTCCACGAGATGTTCTTTGTCGCATTCATTTTTTTAATATAAAGGATGAGATTATGCGTCGAGCATGGCAGCTGGGCCTGATTGAACATGCAAAAGTACGGATAATGGTCCTCTCGGATTTATCTAGGAATACAAGACACATAAGAGGATGCATGCGTCCACCCTTAGATCAGATTAAAGGTTTGGGGGCTACATACTCCTGGGGACACCCATTCCATCTGAGGGTTAAAAAAGACAATCAGTCTTTTTTACTTCACACACAGGATCAGCTTCAAGAACTATTTCGTTTTTTAGGGTGTGATCCAATACAAGTTCCAAATTGGCTGGACCCTACCTGAGCAAGGCTGTGTTTTCTGGGTTTTTTTTTTGCGTTTTCTTTATTTTTGTTTTCTTGTTTGTGTTACTGTGTTGGTATTACTTCATAGATTATATCTATGTGGATTATGTTGGTTTGAGTTCTCCATGAATAGTTTTGGAAATTTTTTGGACCCCCAGTTTTCTACAATAGGCCCAGAGGTAACTATTTAGCATTAATGCCCTCCGAGGAGGAAGTGCTTTGGCTCGAATTTTTTTTGTTTTTTGTATTTTAAGGGCACTGGCAGCACAGCAGGCCATAGACACACCCCCAAATGGGTTTCTCCCAGTCCCTTTGGGCTTAGTTGGGAGAGTTTTGTGGGTTTGATAATGATTTGGAGGGGATTTTAATTTTGCATATGATCCACTCCTAAATGTCTCAAGGGGTGTATCTCATCTAGCATTCTCTGATTTAAAGCAACTAAAGGCAGAATGAATTCTTCTTCAACTGGTAGATGTATGGCATTTACAACATCCCAATATTAGAGACTATACATTTTCTCATCAGTTCATTCATCGTACTCAAGAACCAATTATTTTTTTCTTCTACAAAAAGAGCTGGACAGAGTTCGAGCAACTTGGATAGATCCAATTTTGCTTGCTGACCATGGACCGGCTCACTTAGATATAGATCTAAATATAGTGGCTACAAGGACCCTGTCATGGAGGCTTAATGATACACTGTTAAAAGACCCAACTACCATGACTGAGGTTCTACAGGGATTAGCAGAATATTTTAGACAGAATGACCAACCTAACACATCTCCGACTGTATTGTGGGAGGTGCAAAAATGCTTTATAAGAGGAATCTTTCTTAAACACGGAGCCAGGATAAAAAAATGAAGGCGGTTGGAAACTGAGATGTTACTCATCAGGATTGGTAAACTTGAGTCCATTCACAAAAAAACACTCGCTAAGCAGACACAGTAAGAATTACTCTCCCTACGTCAGCAGTATAATCAAATTGTGAATTCAGAAGTAAGGGAGAAATTGAGTCGATATAAACAGTCTGTATATGAGTATGGTAATAAACCGGGTGTTCTATTAACTAGGGCACTGAAAGGATCACAAACGAAACCACATATCACCCAAATCACGGCCGACTCTGACATTAAGCTGTCAGATTCTGTGACTATAGCTCAGGAATTTCAAAAATTTTATTGGAGGCTTTATAATCTGCAAAATGCTCAAACCCAGCAATGCTCTATACGGGCAGATTTGATTTCCTCCTTTTTGACAGCATCGGGTATGCCCCTACTTCCGCCAGAGGTAATTGCAGGGATGGAGGCCCCTATAACAAAGAACATGTTGATAGAATCCTCTAAACCAGGGAAGGCCCCCGGTCCTGACGGGTTAAATCTTATATACTATAAAATATTCCAGGACGTTCTCTCTCCTTACTTCCTACGTGCTTATAACTCCATCTCAGCTAATGGTAAGCTAACAGGACGCTTTGAGGGCCCACATTATTGTGATTCCCAAGCAGGATAAAGATCTTACTTAATGTGGGAACCTATAGCACTTTTAAATGCTGACTTAAAATTATTCTCAAAAATCCTAGTGAATAGGTTATTGCCACACTTTCCTCATCTTATTCATGCAGACCAGATAGATTTTATCCCACAGAGAGAGGCCAGGGACAATACTGTAAGGGCGATAGACTTGATTCATATAGCTCGGTCAGAGACCCGGCCCTTTCTCCTTTTATCAACGGATGCTGAAAAGGTATTTGATCGGGTGGATTGGCAATATCTTTAATTTACTCTTATGCCCCGTACACACGGTCGGACTTTGTTCGGACATTCCGACAACAAAATCCTAGGATTTTTTCCGACGGATGTTGGCTCAAACTTGTCTTGCATACACACGGTCACACAAAGTTATCGGAAAATCCGATTGTTCTAAACGCGGTGACGTAAAACACGTACGGCGGGACTATAAACGGGGCAGTGGCCAATAGCTTTCATCTCTTTATTTATTCTGAGCATGCGTGGCACTTTGTCCGTCGGATTTGTGTACACACGATCGGAATTTCCGACAACGGATTTTGTTGTCGGAAAATTTTATATCCTGCTCTCAAACTTTGTGTGTCGGAAAATCTGATGTAAAATGTGTGATGGAGCCTACACACGGTCGGAATTTCCGACCACAAGGTCCTATCACACATTTTCCATCGGAAAATCCGACCGTGTGTACGGGGCATTAGACATATTGGCCTGGGGGAGCGAATGATGGATCATTGGATTCAGGCATTATATACTAGCCCTACTGCGGCTGTGCTGGTCAATGGGGCCCGTTCAGAGTATTTCTCTTTGTCTAATGGGACGAGATAGGGTTGTCCTCTTTCTTCATTAATGTTTGTGTTAACCTCAGAACCCTTTCTATACAAAATTATATCGGACCACTTGATCAGTGGTCTTCAGGTTTCAAATACGGAGCATAAAATCGCTGCATATGCGGATGACCTCTTATTTTTTCTTACCAATCTGGAGGTTTCATTACCTCGTTTACTTCAATGTCTAGCTCAGTATGAGGATCTTTCTAATTTTTCTATAAATGACGCTAAATGTGAAGCGATAAGTATCCTCCTTCCCAAGGAGTGTGTTGTTAACCTACAAGGTGTATACCAGTTTAAATGGGTTCAGTCCTTTTTGAAATAATTGGCGGTCAAACTGACCCCGAATATGGCCCTACTATATGGGACAAACTTCTACCCATTAATATCGAAAATGCGATCATATTTTCAACTATGGCAGACCCTTACCCTCACGTGGTTTGGGAGGTGTAATGCATTTAAGATGACACAGCTTCCTCAGATCCTATATTTAATGCAAGTGATTCATATTAAACTACCTCCAGCTTTTTTTCTCTCGTGCTGTTAACTAAATTTCTCTGGAGCAGCAAAGTTGCTAGACTTCGCTATTCGTTGCTGGTTTTGTCTAAATCACGTGTGGGGGTATTGGTCTGCCTGATCTGATCTCTTACTATCAAGCCTTACATTTTCCAGAGTAGTGTCATGGTGCACCTCTTCACAGACTAAACTGTGGGTACAAGTGGAACAACATGCTTCACCGATTGCTCTGTCTGTACTTCCATGGGTCGCTCATAAATACTATCGCGGATTGAAGAGGCATCCTACAATTGGGGACACTATTGCAGTTCTTACTCATATACAAAAGGCCTCTCTCCCTTCCCCATTAACACCAGTGATCCAGAATCCAGATTTCACGCTTGAGCTTGATAATAAACAGCTTCGGGGGTTGATAGGAATAGGCAGAACCAGTGGCATGCATTTTGTTACCCAACAGGGTTGGATGTCAACACAAGGCATTTCCATTCTTTCCCAGCTTCCCTTGAGTCCGTGGTCTGCCTTTCAATTGTCACATTTTTTAAGGTCTATAGCAGATGCGGAATTATATGTAAGGCCACTGACACCCTTTGAGCGTTTATGTGCGGAGGGGGAACATGTATAAAACATGTTTTCACTTTTGTATAAACAGATTATTCAGCCTCCAGAAGGCCAGATTCCTGCGTATATACGACTCTGGGAGGAGGACCTTTAGATCTTTTTTACAAGATTGCAAATTAACAGGATTATCCTAGTGGCTCCTGAATCCTCCATAGCAAGCCGCATTCAAGAACAGGGTTATAAGCTATTGGTTAGGTGGACGACTACACCTTCTCTGAAACACTGGTTTTGTAGGATAGATGAAATTAGGACAATGGAATTTTTGACGGCGTCTCTCTATGGTAGAGAGGAGGAGTGTAGGGATACCTGGCGGCCATGGATGACCTTTTCGGGCACCCCTCAATATGTTGATTGCATTTCTGTATAGGTTGGGAGGGTGGATTCATAAGGATGAGCTGGGCCCAGATGGGGGAACTCTGGGAGGGGGGGGAGGCAGTGAAGGTTCTGAGTTTGAGTAAGTTATATTTAATCCTTCTTTTTTCTCTTCCTTTTTTTTATTTTTTTAAATTTTTTTCTCTTTTTCTCAGTTTTTTTAGTAGATTTTCTCTCCGGACCCCCATAGATGGGGTCAGGAGAAAAGTTTCTCATTTTAAAGTAGTTAAATTAAGATATAAGCATATAGATTAACAATTGCAGTAATCGATGCATACCGACATATTTTGGAGGTTCTTATTTGATTCGAAGTGAATTTGCATTAAGGTGGCATATTAATTTATATTCTGCATTAATCTCCTATCTCTAGTTTATATCTTTAGTTTATAAATTTAATAAGTGTCAATGTTGGCCTATTAGATGTACATGTTTAGCGAAGTTGGTTTTGCAATAGGTTTATTTTTTGTTTGTCTTCTTTTTCTACATGATTGTTTATATTTTGGAAAAATCTTTGAATAAAAAAAATAAAAATGTGTATAAACACAATGAACTGAGCAGCACATAACGACATGGTGTAACATGGGTATAAAATTGTATAGGTCATAAAGTACCGTATTTATCGGCGTATAACACACACTTTTTTCCCCTTAAAATCAGGGGAAAATTGAGCCTGAGAGGAGCCAAATACACACGACATCTGTGTATCTCAGCGGCTCTAAATTTAAAAACCCATTATGCTGCAATTTTGGGCAAGGCTGCAGATGGACACTAGGGAAGGCTGCAGATGGACACTAGGGAAGGCTGCAGATGGACACTAGGGAAAGCTGCAGATGGACACTGGGGAAGGCTGCTGCAGATGGACAGTGTGCAAGGCTACAGATGGACACTAGGGAAGGCTGCAGATGGACAGGATATACCGAGCTGTAGTATATGTGGGAGCTAGGCCGTTGATATTGATATCTTCCGAAAAAATTATTTGAGACTCTCCTCTGATCCTTTCCATAAAATGACAATGTCATCCATTAACCTCTTATAGAAGGTCAATTTGGGTTGGGTTTTGCCACAAAATCTCTCTCTCTCCTCCCATTTTCCCAACATAATTTTATCTGCACTGGGGGCATACTTTGCTCCCATAGCCACTCCTTTCACCTGAATAAAGAAGGAACCATTATGTCAGAAGTAATTACTTATCCCTGTGTCACATATCAGGTGTGACCAGAACTGTGTGGACAGCAACAGAGGAACCCAGACCTATGCGAAAGTGAAAATATTATAATTTATTAAGATAAGTGAAACATATAAACACAACCATCTCCAATACAATACAGTGCACAACCAACCAAATACAGAGACCCACAAATAATAATAATAATGATCAGACAGATATATATATATATATATATATATATATATATATATATATATAAATGGGGAATACCGGAATCATAAACGTAGCCAGGCCAGGGTCATCAACGGGTGGTCAGCAGAAGGGGACAAGGAACAAACCGGACAAGGAAAGGATGGATGGATGAGGCTGCAGGGCAAGGGTAAGGGTAACAGATCACAGGAGGGACAAGGTTCAGGTGCAGGGTTCAGGGTTCAGGTATACAGACAGGATCAGGTTCAGATACAGGTACAAAGCTCTCAGGTTCAGGTCAGGGCGCAAGGAAGATACCAAGGCAAGGTGTGTGTGCTTGCCAGGTATTTATACACATCTCCTGCAATCAGGCTCAGGTGACACCTGATCGCAGGAGATGATGTCGGCTCCACACTGCCAGGAACCACCCGCTGGTGGACGCCAGCACTGCGGCCCAAAGATCACATAGTACCATATATCAGTACCACCAGCAGGGGAAAGCTCCCCTGACAGCTCCAGACTGCCAGGAGACACCTGCTGGTGATTTAGATGTACTGTAGTAGATGTGATTTACTGTCCAAAGCCATTTTAACAGCAGCCAATGCATCTAATTGTCTTATGCTGGAGTAAAGTGACTCAATGTCAATAGTTCCTTCAGTATATTCATCAAATGTTTACTGTCGCTTAAATGTGAAGGATATTTTTGAGTTAGTGGCTGTAAAAAGTAATCTATGCTTTACCTAATCCCGGAAAAAATTGAATTTATCCCACTATGGTCTCCCTGGGGGTTTCTCTGTGTTCTTGTGTATGTTTGTTAAATGGTAAATTATAGGCACCTTGGGTGTCTCAGGAATAAGATACTTAGCCTCTTTTTTATTTAATATGCCTTTCTTTTTTGCTTTATTATCCAGCTTGACTAGTCTGGCTTTATATATTTTTGTGGGATTGCCAGGAGGGTTTTTTATACGTTGTGTTATTTACTAATCTATCCAGTTCCATGTTATAATCATCTTTATTTAAAAACAAAACCCTCAATACGTTTTAAAATGTCTCCTTTTTTAGGACATGGTGTAGACTCAAGCATTTTATTATCTTGTTCAAACATTACATCCTTATGTAAAAAAAATAACAAACGTGTCATACTTACCTACTCTGTGCCATGGTTTTGCATGGAGCAGCCCCAATCCTCCTCTTCTCGGGTCCCCCGCTGGTGCTCTGGGCCCCTTCCCCTTGCCGAGTGTCCCCATAGCCGCTTGCTGTGAGGTCACTCGTGCATGCTCCCTTCTTAGCCAGCTCTCTGCATTGATAAGACACAGAGCGCGGCTCAGATCCCACCCACCAGGCTTTGGTATTAGGGGGGCTGTGGAGGGAGCTGCACACTTCTGAAGGTTTTTCACCTTCATGCACAGAATGCATGAAGGTAAAAACCTTCAGTCTTAACAACCACTTTAAAAACTTCTAAAAACTGAGTGGAAGGATTGCTAGGAGTGAACGTTAAACGATTTTTTAACCCACTGTTTTTATATTCAGAACTTTCTGTTTCTATAATTTGCAGTATTCCAGCAAAAAATGTTTTATTTCGTTTCCTTACAAATTTCTGTGTATCAATAAAAACTTTGAATTTGTTAACACCTTTATCTGGGGCATATTCAGTCCCAGATCTAGAACCTTCAACTCATATTCTGTAAATTCTATATTGCTTAAATTATAAATCCCTTGGCCTTATATTCTTTTTTTTTTTTTTTTTTTTTTTTGTTCTTAAGCCCTCCTCGGCTCCCTCTATATCATTTCTTTGCTGATCCCTTGGTGGCCACTGGGGGGGGCATGTGGGTAATTCCAATGTTGCCCTCCCCTTCTCCCTTTGTACATAGGTCTCCCCCTGGTGGGGTTCCATGGACCCCTCCTATTGTAAATAAGGGAATCCCCATGTCCCCTCCATTGAAAATCCCAGAGGCTCAGAAGTTTATTGTTGGACTGAATATATGCTACTTATCTTGGATATACTTACCTTATACAATTTGGCCTTCATAGAGAGAAGAGGTCATATATTTCTGGTGAGAGTGGAGTGTTTCTATCTAGGATAAGAGGAAGAGCACTGTTTGTCTTCTGGGTGTCACTTCTCTTTCAAGACACGATTCTCAACGCTTTTCTTACTTTATGTTTTATGATTTGCAGCAAGAGCATATTTTGGGACTTTTAAACACTTTCTTTGGGAATTTAACACATGTAATTTTGGTATTTTTTGTATTTAATTGAGAGCGGTACAGTCTTCCTAATTAAAATGTAAAATGTTTATAATTTGAGAGGTCCTGTTTTACAATTGTCGAAGATTGGAGTTTAAAGTGGAGTTCCACCCAAAATTGAAACTTCAGCTTATCTGTCTCCCTCCTCCTGGTGCCACATTTGGCACCTTTCCGGGGGGGGGCGCCGGGGTCCAACAGAAGTGGGGACAGGGTACCTGTCAAAAACAGGTACCCTGTCCCCACTTCTGTCGGACCCCGCCGCGGTGAGGTCCGTCAGAAGTCCAGCCCACTCCTCCTCACTCCTCCTTCCCCTGCTGCCAGGCCAGTAAGAGAGTGCAGCTACAAGCTTCCCGGCTGGGTTCCCTTACCGGCAATGACGGCGGCAGCACCCGACAGCCAATGGAAACAGCAGCTGCAGTGCCGACATCGCTGGATTCCAGGACAGGTAATCCTATGTGTCCATACACATTAAGTAGTCTACAGGCATTTTTTTAAGCTCATCGTTTAGAGGGAGAAAAAAAACTATTTTGCAATGTTGAGATCATTTTTATGGCAGAAAAAAATAAATGCAAAATGCTCCTAAACGCTAGCGTTTTTTCTGCCAAGAGCACTGGCATTTTGTTAGGTTAGTGTGCATGAAGCCTCAAAACCTCAGTTTTCGTGAAGAGGCAAGGTGTTGGCTCACTTACTAGGTCCAACCTCCATGTGCATGTCAATCTCTCTACTCTCTACTTTATACTCTTTACTCTAATTTATAACCCTTACATTTATTTTTTAACTCTTCTCTTGTATATAAACTTTCAAAATGTTTCATTATGAGTAGAGGTAGTTGTTTTCCTTATAAGATATCCACCCCACAGGGATTGCATCGATTGTTTTAGAGGAGTTAATTTACTAAAGGAGTATAGGCTGTTCACTTAGCTAAATTCATTTTTTAATTAACTTAGTGAAGGAGATAAAGATGTGTGACTGTTATTTACAAGCAAAAATCCTATTTTCCTTATTCCTGCACATGATTGGGTAGTCAAAGTGACACAGTACCTGCCTCATCATAAAAATTCAGTCGGCTTCCACAGCAAATGGGATCAATATGTCACCAAAGTACTGACAGCCTCAGAATCACTTTACTTTACACCGACCGGCTCTTAACATTGGGGAGATTCCGCCCTTCATCCCACCCATGCCGGACTGATGCCACTTGTTCTCATTGGTCTTTTCTGCTTTAGTTGCATTATTTTGGACTGGTGCTTTATGTCTGTCCTTTGATTAGTGGTACCATCAACCCATTTACTGATTTGATCTTGCAGTTATTTGTGCTTGACGTATACAAGCCCTCTGTTAGCTCCTAGCTCTAGTAAAATGGTTGTACTTCTACTGTCTTTTGTCTATATATGCTTTGGAATTGTCCTCACCTTGAGATAGTTAACTTTGTTTATTGGAAAACCCAATAAAAAAAAAAGTGACACAGTGAACACAGTTTCACTTTGGCATTCACTGAGCTAAGTGAAAATTCACGCTGCAAAGTGAACATGCTGTACTATACAAGTAAATCAACTCCAAAGTCCTCCATTGTAATAAGGAATTGGAAATAATTTAAATTATTATGTAGCTCTGAAAAGCATAAAGTAGACCTAAATATGGCTGTCCCAAAGTATATATTTAATTACAAAAATTATACAAATGTTTTTTATTTTAAAATAGACATACATTAATAACTATATTCACATCCAGCTGGTGATTTTTTTTACTCATGTATCTAAAAAATTATTTAAAAAATTTTACAGGTAGCAGTGTTTTGGAAATTATGTTGATTAGAGAATATACAATTTGTATATGGTTCTTAGCCAGCACTTACAGGATTGTTGTTTATAAAAGTTTTTTTTTTTTTTTTTTTTTACATTTACAGTTGTGTTTTTGATCCCTGTAAAGATTCGTTGCTGGTCCTTCTTTCACTATTCCATCATATATTATCTCCAAATGTCCTTGTAATTTACAAAGTCCTCAGTCTTTTCATTTACAGTGTTTTATTTTGAGATTTAGCAAAAACGATTCTTCAGAGCTCATACTGATTTTCCACAACTTTCCACAGCGCTGATTTCACCTCCAGATTTGATACCTCCGAGGCTTGACTCTGCTACAAAGTAAAATATTTTATCATTATTATCACTTGTGAAAATACTAGCAGTGCAGACATGATTCATTTTCAGAATTTGTTTATATATTCAGATTCGTTTTATATATTCGGATATATTTAGTTTATTATTGCATTCCGAATCGATTCGTTTTTCGGAAGCTATTTTAAAAGATTGGCTATATTCATTTTAACGCGTTAATCAATTATTTTGGGACATTATTAATGTATTGTGTTTGGGTTGGATGGCCGTGGATCCATCAGAATCATAACATAATGGAATGAAACAAAATACATTTTGGATTTGTTTGTTATGTTATGATTCAGAGATTCTGATGGATTCACCTCCATCCAACCCAAACACAATAAGTAGGAAACATCAACTTATTTTACTTTTATACCTTACTGCGTTTATTGCAATATGTTCCCATTTCATATGTAGTATGTTCTTATAATAATGAAAAATGTTAATGCAACATAAAAACTAAATGGATCCAAATCAATTCAGGTCATTCATTATGTTGTTAAGTTATTTCAGATCAGAATGAATTTTTTGTAGAAGTTGAAATTCGTTACTATTGTGAATCGGAGACCTGGATACCTCTGAATCTCTGAATAATGAAAATTTCGTCCAAATTTTGATTTGTAACTAAAACCAATCACACATGTCTAGCAGGATTGTGATGACTGAATGGATGTGGCTCGTGAAGATTATAGTATAGTGATTTGGGAAAAAAACATATTTTACTGTGGAATTACTGATTTAGCTAATGGTGAAATTATACTGAAATTATACTGAATCGGAGGCTCAATTTGGCTCATTGACCTGTTTAGGGGAAATTTGTTTTAACAAAAAAAAATCATTCTTTTATTTTAATTTAGAAAGTGTTCGTTTTCTTGCATGTGCGTGTGTGTGCGTGTGTGTGCGTGTGTGTGTGTGTGTGTGTGTGGGGGGGGGGGTTACGCTGGGGCAGAAGGCCAGAGGGACTGCATTAAGGGTAGTTCAGTTTATTCTATTTAGTCCTTTTTCTGTATTTGATCATTATTGGTCACTAGGTTTTTAATGTTTATGTTTTCTTTTATGAAGCTAATGAGGGGAACAAGAACATGTCCAGGATAGTTAAAAAGAGATTCTTACACCCTCAGGAACCAGTTAAAGCCCACTGCACCATCCAAAACGACCAAAAACACATTCCTTTTGTCTTCCCTATGAAATGACTCCAGTGCTTTAGACAAGATTGGCAAAGTTTTGTGAAAATCACCTGATTTCAGAAAAAGGGGAACTCTGTTTTATTCATCCCTATTGATAGTCTTTTGAAAGATGACAGGACATTTGGAGAAAATAATCATTAGGATGCTTTTAAAGTGTGTAAACTATGAACTTCTCTAATTTGCCCAGTTTTGGACTGAAAAACATACATTTGAAAGCATTTTGTTACATCTGTTCGATAAGTGCCAAAAAGTACCTGTTGATCCATCAGAAATCCTATGAGCTCTGCACAGTTCATAGTCTTCAGTCTTATTATGGAGAGGTTTGAGGGGGAGGTGTTCTTTAGTCCTAACACACTTTCTGTCCTATGGTAACAATGCTTCTTCTCCATAGATTTAGTACACTGAGTAAGCATTGTTACCTTAGATCAGGAACTGGCAGGATACCAGGTGAAAATAAAGGGTAAAAAAACCTAAAAAAGAAATTGAATGCAGCCACCTCATCTATGGACTGGTAAGTTTTAATATCTTCTTGGTTTTAGATACATTTTATCATATCTCTATTAGAGTCTGTTTGCACTTTTTGTAGTGTATGCAGAATATTAGAACATATGAAGGTCAGAACTTACAAACTTTATAGTCATAGGCATTGTACTGCCAGATGTGGCTTCCGAGTCTGACTTCTTGGACTGGAATCTTCGGAATCCTCTTCTATACTCTTCTCTTACCTGGACATGTAACAAGGAAACTGTTATTTAGCAGAGAACTATGGAATAGCACCATAGACACAAAGCTTGGTAAATAAATTTATGTCACATGACCTGGTGGTTGAGCAGGCAGTGTACACAGAAGATGTACAATCCCTGTAGGCTATTGCAGATGGTGAAGATGTAGGACATGACCAGGGAGCCTGACCCAAACTGAAAGATCCCAATAATCCAGGTACAGCCCAATATGAACAGCTGGGACAAAGCCTTAAATGTCAGAAGACTGTGTGGGAAAAGTAATGTACATAAGTTTAAAAAAAACATCAATGCAAATGTGTCTCAAATAAAGTTCAACGCCATCCCAAAATTTTTTTTCTTAATAGAGTGGTGAGGGTTTAGAACCAGTCCTTTTTATTGCTGTATGTGTCAATGATTTCTTCTCACTTATAGTCCCTGTGACATTCTGTCATTGCCATTGAGAGGCATCAAGAGCAAAAACAATTCTAGTTCTAGTCCTTTTACAGCCTTTTTAAAACATTGCATGTAATTGGGCTTTAAACTCAACACTTGACTATTTACATTCCAAGCTCAGATGCTTTCCATTCTTTCAGCTATAGATGAGATAATACCTGTATAAAATGCGGATGGGACATTTAAACAACTTTATTTTCAATGTATATCTTGTGTGATGGTAAAGTTAATTCCAATACCCCCACTGTCACCAGAATGTAACTATTCTTGCCTCAATCTTTACATAGAGGCAGGTGGACAAAAATCTAAGTGCCAGCAGACTGATAATGATTGTCACTGGGTCGGTTAACTATTTATTTATTTATTTATTTATTTTTATTATGCATTTAACCCTATAAACACACACACATACAGTAGTGCCAAAACAAAGAAAACATGGGTCCGTCCAAAACCCAGGGTAAGGTGAAACAACCCAAAAATGAGATTTTAAGTTTAGCCAAACTGGGAGATACAATAATGTATAAACATATAATAAAAACACAATGTTTTATTACAAAGTTTAAAATGTTACATTAACAACCCAATATACATCCAATGCCATATCTCTATATAATTTTTACAATAATAACCAATCAGTATCTTTTATAAGTGTGTAGGCTTGACGTGTGTTTCGCATAACTTCCTTCCTCAGGATTCACTCTTGAGCACAGAGAGAATAGTTTGAAAAAGGATCACCCCCTTGTGTTAGTATTTTGTTGAACCACATTTCACTTTAATTACAGCCTTTAATCTGTTGGGATATGTCTCTTCTAACTTTGCACATGTAGACTTTGCAATATTTGCCCACTGTTCTTTGCAGAACTGCTCAAGTTTAGTTAAATTTGATGGTGACTGTTTGTGGACTGTAGTCTTTAAGTCATTCCACAGATTTTTTATGGGGTTTAAGTCTGGACTCTGACTAGGCCATGCAAGGACATTTACCTTTTTTTCTCCTTCAACCCTTGTGTAGTCATTTTTGCTGTGTGCTTTAGGTCATGTTGGAAGGTAAACCTTCTTTCCATTGACAATTTCTGGCAGAGGGCAGCAGATTTTCCTTAAAAAATTGATGGTATTTTGCCCCATCCATTTGTCTTCTATCATTACAAGCATATACCCACTGTATATATATGGTTTACTTTTGTGTATATGATGTTCATTTGATTATTTGTTTGCTCTAGACATATCTATTCTCTATGTGCAAGCGTGGATCCTGAGGAATCAAGTTATGCTAAACACGTCAGTCCTACATGCTTATAAAAGATAGTGATCGATTGTTATTGTAAAAATATATAGAGATATGGCATTGGATGTATATTGGGCTTTTAATGTAACATTTTAAACTTTGTAATAAAACATTGTGTTTTTATTATGTTTGTACAATATTGTATCTTCCAGTCTAGCACAACTTAAAGTCCCATTTTTGGGGTTTTCTGCCTTACCCTGGGTGTTGTCCCATGGGGTGTACGGACCCCTGTTTTCCTCATTTTGGCAATGTTTCATTGGGATGGTGCCTGAGTGGGGATAGTATGTAGAGCTCATTTCACATATTCGATTTTCAACAAATACAGCAGCTACTACCACATCATTTAATGGAAACAAGCACCGTTTAAAGAATCTGGTGTAGTGATTCTGACCTTTAAGAAATACTTGTGACACTCACTGCCACGGCAGACGG
This sequence comes from Aquarana catesbeiana, assembly GCF_042186555.1. Taxonomy (NCBI): domain Eukaryota; kingdom Metazoa; phylum Chordata; class Amphibia; order Anura; family Ranidae; genus Aquarana; species Aquarana catesbeiana. The sequence goes on from NC_133326.1 coordinate 633,664,946, forward strand.
GAAGGTAAGAGAGTTTAAAATATGGCAGATTTCTTTGAAGGAGCAAGGATTCTTTAATTTTTGATTACATCTTTTAAAAAATTAGCTTAATGATTTTAAAAAATCATGTTAATGAAAAAAGTTAAAGAAAAAAGTTTTTTACAGATATTACAGATATTTTAAAGATATTACAAAATAGACAATTGCAACATTAAAATAAAATAGAATAAAAGTAAAAAATGCTTATATAAAGAGTAGAGTAGAGTAGGTCCAAACGTATGTATTAAGCTCTCATGAATGACCTTTAGCGATCCATCACAATTTTGGTGGAAAACGCGAGTTACAGCTGCAAATTGCAGCAGCTTTGTGTTGACCCCTCAAAGGGTGTTTATGGAAATGAAATAAGCAATCAAAGGGTCTGAGTAGTGTGCTGAAGGGTGTGCTGATGGGTATTGAAGTGTTTTATAATACTTTAGAGACACTCCCTTAATGCCAGTTATTCATATTTTAACAATATTTCCAAATATAAAGGTTTCACAATGCAACAACCAATGTATTATTGAATAAATAAGATCTGTATAGATCTTATTTATAGTCTTCTCAGGAGTTAATGTGTCCCACCCACCTTCTGCACCTCATACTATAACCATGTTTGGTGTGTAACTGATAGCTATTTTCTAATACATCTGTGCAATTGCTTTTTATGAGTGTGATTTTTATCATTGCAGGATTTATGGAATATAAGTAGATTTTGGCAGCTTGGCAGGTTAAAAAGCACCAGACCAGGATGTGTGTTTGCTTACAACCATTCCTGGAGTGTTTAATGACTATTTTACAATAGCTATTAGTAGGTTCTGTCTTATTTGAGGCTTATATACCCAGTTACGACCAGGGTACAGGAGAGCTTGTTGAGGGCTCTGCTAGATGTTTTATGACATGGCAATTTTACAACAGGGCTTTATTAGAATTCTTTAGAGGTTTTGCAGACCCTGGCTAGCAATGTTTATCCAACGTGATCTGCTTGAGGTTGTTGTTTTGGAGTAGGAAGTGGATGCATTATATGAAATGTGTCAGCTCTCTGCTTAGCCCTACATATTTTTGAAGGGTCATCAGTTTCAATTTAGCCATTCAATGCCATAAAAGTATCAGACAGGCTGCTGCAGTCTTCAACGTGCCCTGAATCCCAGACCACTATAACATAGCAGTTTCCCCCCATCCCTCTTAGCAGTGCTCTTCCGAGCTACTGAAATTTTATACTGACCAGTTAGGCCACCCATCATAATGATGACCTGTTATTCCACTGCTTCACCCCCTACATGCCCCTAACTTTAAACATTATGAGGAAGCAATGAAACTGGCATGTGTACATTAGTAATGTAAGGATTTATAGGCTTTCCCATTCTAGTCTAAGGAGCTGAGCACACCCAACCTACTGGCTGAGTGACAATTCAGGTGAATGACTAAATATGACACTGTAATTTATGGCCATAAGTAACATGTGGCTAGTCCGGTTCAGGAGCAAGGTAAACATTACTATTAAAAAAATACTGCATCTTAAAACCTTTTCTGGTAGCAGAAGAACATGCTCTCTATGCATTTTAAAGTTCCCATTGGTTTCTGAACTGCACCACTCTACATTCTGGGTGAACTGTGCAGTACATATTCGTAGTATTATACTGTCAGAATGGTCCTTCAGTCTTTTTTATTTACACCCTATTAGTGATACTCAGAAGTGTCTCTCGATGCCTCCCTGTGACCTCCCTCTGAAGCACCTGTGACAATACTGACATTGATATTAACATCAGGTAGGTCAAAGGCAGGTAGTAGGAGAGCTGTCAGCATAGTCAGGGACCAGTGCTGTGGATATGATTTGTCAGGGAAGAGGGGGGCAGAAGTGCACCAAATTACCAATGTAAACCAATAACTTTTTTCTAGCTTACTAATCTGTTCTCAGTAGTTCACCAGGTTTTTGTCATTAAGCAAAGACTGAAAGAGGTAAGAAAAGGTAAAGAAAAAAAAGTTGATGGATTTGGATTTGGGACTAGTGAGGACCCCGAAGACTGCATGGGAGGTCAGCTCAGATATTGACTTCACAGGGGCTCGAGAGAGATCTGTGTCAATACAACCTCTCTGATCTTTTTTTTTTTTTTATATATATATATATATATATATATATATATATATATATATATATATATATATATATATATATATATATTTTTTTTTTTTTTTTAGTAAGTTTTAAATCAATTACACATAACATAGAACAGAGTCACCCATGCAGGGGCAGGGCCACACAAAAAAAAACAAAAAATGAGGGCCCAGTGTGAGAAGAGAACAAACACTTATGATTTATCTACAAAATTAACTACCAGAGAGGGATAGGGGATAGTACAGGAATCGCTAGGCTCAAACAACATATTAGGGATTAAGGCATAGGTAAGACATCATTGCAACCCTGGCCAGCATATTCCAGAAACACCTGAGTTTTAATGTACATATGGAGGCATGGAGGCATCATCTAACCAACAAGACCAGACTTTCTGGAACTTACGGGGACAACCTCTATTAGTATAAGTGTCTTGGTACAGAGGCAGATTAGAATTAAACACATCCAAAAGGACATTGTGGGAGGTAAGATTTGTTTCCAACACACAGTGATTGTCTTACAGGCATAAAATAACAGGAGGCTGACAAGGGTCCTTTACGCCATCATAGCAGCTAAGGATTCTACCAGACCCAGTAAACAATATTGTGGTTCAAGGGGAATGGCAATTTGCCTCACATGACTTATCACTTCCAATACACCTTGCCTAATTGTACTATACCGGACAGGTACAAAAGATGAAAAAAAACCTCCCTGATTTGGTGCGAGCAGTGCCAGCATTCTGGGGAAAGAGATGTAATCATCTTATGGAGTCTGTACGGGGTGTAGTAAGCTCTGTGTAAGATTTTAAATTGAATCATGTTATCCCTAGCGGAGAAAAAATGAGAAAAGGGAAAGTCCCAGATCTCTTTTCAGTCTTCATCGTCCAGTCCAGGAATATCCACAGTGCATTTCTGGCATAATAAGGATAGCTCGGGACTGAGCCTCTCCAATCGTTAATGATCTCTATGCCTGTGTTATCAGGTGCAATCAAATTTTCTGTGTTTAATTTGCCTCAACAGTCTCTCTAATGGGTCCCCTCCCACCCATATGGGCTGTCATGACAACAGTTACGCCACTGTTCACACTTTTAAGTTTATGAAACAAAGTTATTAAAAAAGTAAGGAGGGTATGGAATGTGCCATATCGCAAAACAGTCAATCAAATTTTAGTCTGGAGATATCAGAAAAAAGTTGCATTTTAATTGGCTGCTGTGTGTTGCTACACTTTGCACATTGTACTTTCCCTAACCTATATTTGCCATACCTACCGGGTGTGCTTTAAAGTTGAAACATTTTTATTGAGAGATGCCAGTTTCTTCTTAAGGAGCACAAATGTAAGAACCAAGAGGATGATATTTATCTAAGGAAACACATTGAAAGAAAAAGAGTTAGCCAAAGATTTTTTTACAACGGTCAGATCATCTTCTGAAAGATCTTCTATCTAGATGAAACTTACACTGATCAAAATTCAGTCAATTCAGCAGGGACTGTCCGAATTTCAATCAGCAGGTGGGCTTCCATGCTAGACAGAAGTTGTTTCTTTAATCAACTTCTGTTGGAGTGATATGTTGGAAATTTTTTTTGATCAGCAGCTGCAGTCAATCAGTCAATCTCCAGGGGGGGAATTTCTCCGTTCACCTAAAGCTGGCTATACACTAGTAGATTTTCAAATGAACATTTGTACCAATGCTGTCTGAAAGAACTTCAACATTTTGTTTGCTTTTAACATTTGATTCTGGTATATATATAATTTCCCAAACAAAAATCACATACACAGTTATAAATGTGTTTGTTCGAGAAATATTTTCCATCCTGCTCCTTCAAATTTTTTCACTGCAGTCAAAATCAAACTTTGACTTGACCCCACTAACAATTAGAAAATTAAATGAATGCTCTTAAAATTAATAATTTTGAACAAAATTCTACTAGTGTATAGCCAGCTTTACAGTGTATGGCCAGCTCTACTATTTGTATCCTCCAAGCATGCTTGCATGTTTTTTAGATCATAAATCCTCCCCCTTGAGCTGACACTTATCTGGGGGGGGATAACCGCCCACTGAATAAAATACTCCAACTTGGCTGATACCTCACAGGAGATATACAGAGGCTGTTGGAAATTCATAGATACAAAATGTTGTTGCTTCTAAAATTAGTAGCATTAAAAACAACCACCAAGTGTGTAGGACAACCCAAAATGTAACTAGCTAGAGATAGGATCACAGTCAGTACAAGGAGTCTAATTTTATATACTCACAGTAATAAGCACACAAACTGGACCAAGGAAACTCCAGATGAGATCTTTTTTAAGCCAACAACTAGAAGGAACACATAAGTATGGTTTTCAGGTGACTATGTGTAAATCTATATATTTTTAAACATGTTTACAAGGAAGAGAATCTCAGAAAGGTGATCCTTAAAAAGAGAAGCTCTGGGATGTTAATAATTGAATACAAGAAAATATCAGGTAATCAAGGAAAAAAAGAATCTCAGGGAAGGTTCCTGAAGAAGATACTCAGAAAGCACAATAGCTGAACAGAGTGGGCATCTTAGGAAGCATAGTTGGTACAGGGGAGAATATCAGGAAGGTAAAATAATGGAGAGAGGAGAATCAAGGGAAGAGTTAATAATGGAGAGAGGAGAATTTCATGAAGGTATATTAGCAGATAGAGAAGAACCTTGGAAAAGGTGATTACTGAAAGAAGAGAATCCTCTGAAACATTATTTAGTGGGAGAGCACAATTTTGGGAAAAGTCAGTGGTGGAGTGGAACAATCTTAGGAAGGGTAATTGGTAAAGAGAGCAGAATGTTGAGTAAAGTAAGAGTAAATGATGGAGAAGTGAGAATTTTAGGACAACTTTGGAAGGAATAAAGATTGTTCCCACAGTGGGATGAACAATCTGTGAACAGAGGGATGACTGCAGAGAAAATCAAAGAGATGATATACTCTGGAAGGATGATTTGGAAAGTTATCAGAAATGGAAAAAGGGATGTCTTTTCTATACTGCCATACACAACTTACAAATTTTCTGTTCCATATGAACCAGGTTGCATTGCTGCAGAGATAATAATGATGATGACAGGAATTCCAAATCCAGCTATACAAACGTATGGGAAAAGTTGGCGTTGAGATGTCATGTAATTCATGGCCTGCAGGTTTCGGACTGTCATGAAGAGTAGAGCGCTCTCCAGAGACATCCAGCAGAAGGCACAGAGGAAGGAGAACTGGAGGAGACCTGCAATCACCGCACAAAGGACCTGAAACGCATGAAGCAGAGAGTAGAGACACAGAGAATAAGTCCACTTCCCTATGAGTGAGCTCACATACACATGGGAATTTGATAGACTTCAATTTATACTGTATAATACTGTATAATTCATTTTATTTTATTGATGTATAATTTAATAAAAGTTATGTAGGTAGGCCATATAGATTTAACATGTGGGCAAGCGCATACCCGTCCTTTCAATTTTAACTTTATTTCTTGGCTTCTTTATTTCTGGTGAACTTGAGTGTGTATACTTTATTATGTATTACCATTAAGTTACCTTGCTTTTTGGTTTGTTTTCTTTTTTTGTATTGCACCTTGTGCCAATGAATGCCCAACTATAGAAACAACTATAAATAGGTATAGACCATTTTTACAATCTGAAGCTAATGTTATATAGTTAACTCTCTACAATGGTATTATATACATTCACCAGCCACTTTATTAGGTACACCTGTTCAATTGCTTGGTAACACAAACTGCTAATCAGCCAATCACAGGGCAGCAACTCAATGCATTTAGGGTACTTTCACACTGGGGTGGTGCCGGCGTCATCAGTTTTACCGCTGTTATAGCAGTGCTTTTTGACCGCTAGCGGGGCGTTTTTAACCCCTGAAGCAATTTGCTGCCCATTCATTTTAATGGGCAGGGTGTTTTGGGAACGGTGTATACGTATACACTGCCACAATTATGCTGCTTGCAGGCCTTTTTTTCCCGCCCTGCAAGCGCACCACCCCAGTGTGAAAGCACTGGGGAGGCATAAGAGGCACTTTACAGGCACTTTACAGGTGCTATTTTTAGCACTAAAATGCCTGAAAAGCTCCCCAGTGTGAAAGGGTTCTTAGTCATCTAGATGTGGTGAATACGACTTGCTGAAGTTCAAACTGAGCATCTGAAAGGAGGAAAGGGGATTTAAGTGACTTTGAACATGGCATGGTTGTTGGTGCCAGAAAAGCTGGTCTGAGTATTTCAAAAACTGCTGATCTACTAGGATTTTCACACACAACCATCTCTAGGGTTTCCAGTGAATGGTCCGAAAAAGAGAAAATATCCAGAGTTGGAGGTCAGAGGAGAATGGGCAGACTGGTTCAAGATAATAGAAAGGCAACAGTAACTCAAATAACCACTCGTTACAACCAAGGAATGCAGAATACCGTCTCTGAACACACAACACATCGAACCTTGAAGCAGATGGTCAACAGCAGCAGAAGACCACACCAGATGCCACTCCTGTCAACTAAGAACAGGAAACTGAGGCTACAATACGCACAGATAAAATTAAATGAATGTATTACAGCGCTCGCAATAGTGCAATTGTGAAGTACTGCTTGGTAAAGGTATTTATTGTGCAGAAAAAAAGGTAATTACAAAATGTAAGTTTAAAATGCATAGATTTATCAAAGGATTGCAATGAGAAACACCACTGTTGGCGTGCATTCCACCGAAAACCGAAAGTGACTTCGTATGGATTTAAAACTGGAAAATGCGTCAATACATTTCACCCTCCCACAGGGTGTCATCAAGTTCCTTGATGACACCCTTGATGATGGAGAAATGCATTGATGCAATTTCTGGTTTCAAATCCATACGACGTAACTTCCTTGATGACACCCTGTGGGAGGGTGAAATGCATTGACGCAATTTCCGGATTTAAATCCATACGACGTCACTTCCGGTTTTCGGTGGAACGCACGCCAGCAGTGGTGTTTCTTATTGTAATCCTTTGATAAATCTATGCCTGTTTTAAACCTACATTTTGTAAGTTCTTTTTATCTGCGCAATAAATACCTTTACCAAGCAGTACTTCACTATGGTCCCCTTCCTTTATGTAGTTTTGGGTACTATGATTCACGCTTGATTGTCATGAGCATTGGAGATTTCCCTGGTATCCTGATATGAATAGCCATCCCTAGCCAAGACTCTAATTCCGCGTACACATGATCGGACATTCCGACAACAAATGTTCGATGGGAGCTTGTTGTAGGAAATTCCGACCGTGTGTAGGCTCCATCGGAAATTTTTTGTCGGAATTTCCGACAGCAGAAATTTGAGAGCTGTTTCTCAAATTTTCAGACAACAGATTTTGTTGTTGGAAATACCGAGCGTGTGTACACAATTCGGACGCACAAAATTCCACGCATGCTCTGAATCAAGTATGAGACGGAAGCACTCGGTCTGGTAAAACTAGCGTTCGTAATGGAAATAGCACATTCGTCACACTGCAAATTTTGAAATCTTTCAATGCAGCGCATTCTCTTCTTCTTTATAATGCTAGAATTATGAAGTTGTTTTGCTGCTGATATGCACACAGAGTTCTGACAAACTGATTTCTTTCTTTTTTTTTTTTTTCGCCAGATGTCCAGAATAATGTTTATAATTTTTGTTTATAGTGATTTCCTTTTTTTAAAAAAAAAATCAAGATCCCCTGTTTTTAATTTTTTTTCTAGTGATCTTCATAATATTTTTTCTAGTTTTGTGTGTCAAGTTACCACAACACCATTATTATCTTGTATTTTTTAACCTCAAAGAGATTGGTTGGTGTTGGTGTCTCTTGTTAATTTGACATTGTATTTTTGAAATGTACCTGCCTACTCACAAACAAACTGTCCTTTTTTAATAATAACACAGCCAATGATTTAAGAAAAAAAAAAAAACATTTATTAGGAGTCATAACAAAATAAAGAGGAAGGCAACGCTGGATAAACTGGTGAAATTAGCAAAGCCTTTTTACCCCAGGGCACACATCAACTATTTGACACGCAAAATTGGTGGCCTGAGGATTCCATTTATTAGGGAGCACAATCTGGTCAAGGACTCCGAGAGATAAAAAACAGCAGCAGGTGACATATATGTGAATAATAGGGAAAAGAAATTGCGCTAAGATAAATGTTAAATGGAGCTGTATCCAAAGCACAGCCCCCCAAAAGCTGCAATTCTCATTTAAACATAAATACAAGAAAACAATCAGAAAAAAAACAGAATCGCGCTATAAAAAATTGATATCAATAATCAAAATAAATCTCATACATTCATCTATTAATAATGAACGTCAAGGGTACGTTTAAATGGAAGCCCAAACATCTACATGCACATATACAAATTGGTGATAAGACCATTAATAAATGCGTGCTTTGTAGATAAATTGTGGTACACAAATGTGAATATGAGTCAATGGTTCATGAAAAAATCCCATAAAAAATGTGATATATAAAAAAATCAGTGAATAAAAATTATTAATAAATAAAGATAAACATCTACAGACAGCAAAAAAACACCCGCGCAAAAATATATGAATGAAAAGTCCATAAGATGCAAGCTGAATATCATCGGAAAGATGTTGAGTAAAGGTTTTAGTCGAATCCACCACCAAAACAACAGAAATGGACTTTTACCAGAGCTCCATGATCCCCCATAACAGAGGATCTAGGAATGCATGTATAAAGGTACTGGATGGCTTCAGGATAAACAGAAAACCTCAATATCGGGCAGTCCCCTCCCGACCAATCAGATCACGTTGGAACTCCTGTGTGGTCTGACGTGGAGAAAATCTGATGCTGGTGGCCGTGCGTTTAAGATGAAGACTGAGAAGACTGAGACATATGTGTCCCCAGGCTGTGGTCTTACAACAGCCTGCGTCTTTTGCCAGACCAGACCGAACCCAGGCCATCACTCTCTTGTCTTCCTTCCACGCTTGCTTCTATGCTTGCTTCCAGGCTGTGGCTCTGGTGTTGGAGTCGTGGTAGGAGGTGGAGGAGGTAGAGGAGGAGAATGGTCCAACTCACACAGGTAGGTTTTGCTTGTGAGTTCACCCCTCAACCCCTTATTTAGGGCAATATATATCACTTCCTCACAAAAGAGGCATTGGCCCACCTCCATTTCATGCATTTTGTTGGCAGCCATGCAGGCATAGGCCTCAAGAAGACTGGGGGGGGTTCTGAGGGCCACAGAAGCCTGCCGAATTAACCCAAGTGCTGACTCCTCCATGTTACTCCCCTTCCTGGGCCTTTTTTGTTGAAGGCGGAGGGGAGGGACCTGGGATTCAGTCAGGCTACTGGGCTGGGCCACCTCCTGGCTGCCACTTACCCCCGCCACCTCCTGGCTGTCACTTTCCCCTGCCACCTCCTGGCTGCCACTTTCCACAGCCTTCTCCTGTCTGAGGATTTCCTGTGTATGAAAAAGGGACATAGTTTATTGTTCATGAATCACACACAATTTTTAGAAATATGTTGAACAATGCTATACCTGACTCAAGCTGGGCTCCCCAACATCTTTTTCCTGGTTGGAAGGCCCTGGTTGGAAGGCCCAGGTTGGACGTCGGAAGCCTCAGCTGGGGTGGAAGGAAGAGTGGAAGGAAGGGTTGAGAGTGATGGATTGATTTCAGTCTGGTCTGACAGAAACCGCAGTCTGTCGTAGTACCAAAGCCTGCGTATATAAACGTTATCTGCTGCTGCTCCTGATCTCTGTGAATCCTGGACCCTCTTGCGCTCCCTATTATAAGTGCTCCTCAGGCCACCAATTTTGCACTTCAAATAGTTGATGTCTGCCGTGGGGATCTGCGGCTTCACAAATTCCAGCAATTTATCCAGTACTGCCTTCCTCTTTAGTCGATTTGTATAAAAGGGGTGTTTTGTCTGCCACAGACAGGGCAGCTCTCTGTACAAATCAATGAATTGAGGGAGAAAATCATGATCCGATCCATTTTATCTGCAAGACACAACACAAGACAAACCCTAATGTCAGGCTAAACTTGCATAGCAGTATAGGCCACTGATGCCCCACGTTAAAATTGTACCTTTGTTAGAATGATCGGCGCTTCCGCTACCCCGTCCTCCGCTCACAGATCATACGTATGACGCACGCATGTTATGCTTTATATACACTGCGCATGCGTGAAACTCCGCCCGCCCCTGACCTTCTTTATAGTATATTCCCCGCCCCTTCTCTTTCGGCGCAGTGGGAGAGCACAGTTCAGAGAAAGAACAAGTGCATGAAGACAGCAGGAACGTCGAAAGCCCAGAGCCACAAATGTCACGATCTCGGAGGAGATTTAAGGCTTCAAATATGTCCTTTGTAGAGATGGTGGAGATGGTGGACACCTTTAAGAGGGCCGACTATGATGGGAAGCATGGACCTTACCTAATGTCAGAAAGGCCAAGATCATGACTAAAGTTGTGAAAAGTCTCCACAGGAATTTTGGGGTACAATAATCCAAGGATCAACTGAGGAAATGATGGTCAGACCTCAAATTGAGGGAGCACGATCAGTACAAATGAATCAAGAGAGTGCTGCAAAAAAGTAAGTATTTGTCCTGTGTTCCTATTATTATTATTACGTTCGTGCTGCTCCATGTGCTTTTCTTTACTGTTGTACAGTTTAAAATGGCAAGTTTCAGGTTCCTGGGCACAGTAATCATTCGTAGTAAACATTGTTCGTTCACCCACTAATACGATGTTTTTGGCAGATGCAGGTTAACTACATTTGTTCATGCCTATTTGGATTAAAATAAGTTTAGTACATTGTTGTTTAGATGGGTTTGTAACTAGAATGAAATGCAAACTTGATTCAGTGTAAGTAGAGGACACTCAGCAGCTGTTTACACATGTGGAAGCAGGAGCACTAGTGTGGGACACCAGAACAAACTCTTTAGGGTGTCCCTTACAGTGGCTCCAGTGGTTACTAGGGGTCTCTACATGTGTGAAACTTGCACAAAACAGGTAAGTATTCCAGCTTTAAGAAAGGGAAAAAAATGTCTTCAGCTTGGAACTGCCAACAGACAATTGTATGACACTTCCAAGCAATGTTTCATATTACTATTTCTGCCGTCAAATATCTGTGTGCTAAGTATACCTTTTTTTTATACACATAGGGGAGAAAAGAATCGGGACATCAGAGGACACCAGGTACCCCCCACCTCCTAAAGAAGGGGAAATCCCCACACCACAACCTCAGGATGTAGAGGAAGGATGATGTAGAGGAAGGAGAGGTTTATGAAGTGGGTGAAATAGTGACCACAACAGGTAAGTGTCTGAGACCACAGCTTCAGGTAATAGATGGATGCCTGCATATTTATAATACATGGTGTTTTTTTTATTTTAGGTGATGTGGATGTTGTGGAAGAAGAAACATATTTCACAAGTGCAAGTGCACACGTCCTCATCAGGGAGATCATGGTGTGCAATCGTGATTTACAGAAGATCAAGGAAGACATCAATGATGTGCAAAAAAGACTCAAAAAAATCATTGATGTTTTAGGCAGAATCTAAAACACCAAAATTTTTGATTTTTTTTTTTTTTATAACCTTTCTACAAAATGTTGAAAGCCAAATTTTGAAGATGCACACAGTGTGTCAACATGTGCTATCTGCCATCACGGGATATCAATGTACGCGTTTTGTGGGTACAACCCCTTCCTTGCAACTAAAGTAGCTGAGAGGAAGGGGTTGTACCCCCGAAACACATCCATTGATCCCCCATGATGGGAGCTAGCACACGTTGAGATTAGGCATGGGATCAGGAGGGAAATCCCCATTTTGACTCCCAATTTGTGTGCATCTTCAAAATTTGGCTTTCACAGGGGTGACATCACCCCATCTGATGAAGGCAAGATCAACACAGTTTGGCCATACTAATGTCTGATATTGCCTTCAATTTATCAAAGTTGAACTTTGTAAGTTCCTGAGTTGTGTATTGTTTTATGTTTTTAAAAACATGCCTTTTTACCACAAAAAAAGGATATTTCTACTGTCCAAAAAAAACGGTTTATTCCAAAAATATGTTGTTTTTTTCAAAAACCCTTTTCAGGGAAAGGGAAATATTTTTCAGTTTAAAATACACATTTATTTGAAAAAATACATTTAAATACATATAATGTGATGTTAAAGGAGAAATCTTACCTTAATATAGTCCTTCTGCAGGACCTGAATGATGGCAGAACAGGTCTCTGGAATAATGATCCCCAGAGCCTGGGGGGGAGATGCCTGTCAAGAACTTAATGTCCTGTAGACTTATCCCCATCGCCAAGTACCGCAAGGTGGCAATGAGCCTCTGCTCGGGAGTGATGGCTTGCCGCATGCAGGTGTCCTGCTTTGTAATATAAGGGGACAGCAAGGCCAACAGAAGGTGAAAAACGGGGTCCATCATCCAGAGATAATTCCTGAAATCATCAGTATTATTCTCAGGGATCTCCCGCAACAAAGGCATGTGTGAGAATTGGTCACGCTGGAGCAACCAATTCCTGGTCCATGAACTCCTCCTCGCCCTGTTCATGGACTAGGCTTGGGTCAAAGTAAGAACCCGAACACCAAGCCCCTGCAGAGCATGAACTCTATAATGAGTACGTACCCACAACATGGCTTCAAAACGGTTGGCTGGTCAGAACGAACTAACAGAACGCACTGAAAATCAAATACGTAATATAAAAGTGTACACTGAAAACCAGATACGAACTGACTACATGCAGTGAAAACCAGATACAAACCCACAAGCACAAACTGAAGAGCAGTAACGATCTGAAAAGCACAAAGCTGAAAAGCGTAAATTGTCTCTCACCAAACTTCTACTACCACGAGATTAGCAGAAGGAGCCCAAAGGGTGGCGAACTGGCTATTGAACTTCCTCTTTATAGTGCCATCATATGTGCTGTATGTCAGCGCGTTCTTGACGATCGGAATTTCTGACAACATTTGTGCGACCGTGTGTATGAAAGACAAGCTTGAGCCAACATCCGTCGGAAATAAATCCCAGGATTTCGTTGTCGGAATGTCCAATCGTGTGTACGTTGCATAAGTGTAAAACGACCCCTAGACTGAAAAGCTGGGGGTGTATTCCATCCGGTGAGTGGGGACACGGGAGGGAGTGTGGCGCACTTGGCGTTTGAAGCGCGATCGCACTTTATGAATTGGAGCACATCATTCACCAATATATGGATATTCACTTACTTATTAATTGTTTTCACTGTATTATTTATTATTTTTTGATACATCATTGCGCTATTACGAGTGCTGTACTATATTACTTTTATTTTATTTGTTGAGGGTAAAGCACCTTGTGTACAGCAGCTGCAAACTTTATTCAGATTTTTATTTGGTTTAACATATTTAAATTTTTTACTTCTAGCACGAGTATATATATTTTGAATATATTTCTTTTACAATTTGCACAGGCTCACCAAAATTGGACAATAGTAGAGTGGAAAAATGTTGCCTGGTCTGATGAGTCTCATTTTCAGCTGCGACATTCAGATGGTAGGGTCAGAATTTGATGTAAAGAACATGAAAGCATGGATCCATCCTGCCTTGTATCAACGATTCAGGCTTGTGGTGGTGGTGTAATAATGTGGAGAATATTTTCTTGGCACACTTTGGGCCCCTTAGTACCAACTGAGCATCATTTAAATGCCACAGCCTGCTTGAATATTGTTGCTGACTATGTCCATCCCTTTCTGACTACAGTGTACCCATCTTCTGATGGCTACTTCCAGCAGGATAATGCACGATGTCACAAACATCAAATCATCTCAAACTGGTTTCTTGAACATGACAATGAGTTCACTGTAGTCCAATGACCTCCACAGTCACCAGATCTCAATCCAATAGAGCACCTTTGGGATGTGGTGGATGCGCAGCCAACAAATCTGCAGCAACTGCGTGATGCTATCATGTCAATATGGACAAAAATCCCTGAGGAATGTTTCCAGAACTTTGGTGAATATATGCCATTAAGAATTAAGACAGTTCTGAGGGTAATAGGGGGTCCTACCCGATACTAGCTAGGTGTACCTAATAAAGTGGGCGGTGAGTGTATATTATCAGGCAGCTCAGGAGGGTGCAGAACCAAGCTTGACTCCTATGCCCTGTACACACGATAGGATTTTCCTACAACAAAACCGTGGATTTTTTTCCGACGGATGTTGTCTTGCATACACATGGTCACACAAATGTTGTTGGAAATTCCGAACGTCAACAACGCGATGACGTACAACATGTACGACGAGCCGAAAAGATGAAGTTCAATAGCCAGTGGGGCTCTTCTGCTTGATTCCGAGCATGCAAGGAATTTTGTGTGTCGGAATTGTGTACACACGATCGGAATTTCCAACAACAAGCTCCAATCGAAGATTTGTTGTTGTAAAATTCTATCGTGTGTACAGGGCGTTACAGTAAAAGTGAATATTTACATATACATTTACCTGCCCATATCTCCAGTTCTACTAATTGTTTTGTTCTTGTTATGTGGTTTTCACTGAAGGTCGCCTATGCTTATTCAATTGCCGAATGCATAGGGTCTATTTCTCAGGTCTATGAAGTTAAGTAAGAGAAAATTACAAATTTACCTGATTCCCAGTCTGCTGCAAGCCAAACAAAGCAAGTAGTTGTCCAAGGAAGAGGCAACCGCACAGAGCTGTCAGGAAGGAGGTGTGAGCACTCTTTATAGACTGACACAGGATGAATGTGATCAATGATAGGCAGAGACAGACAAGAGACACACTCAGGCCAATGCGAGAGATCAGAATTAAGCCATAATTCACCTGTAGATGAGATAAATGAAACTTTTAAAAGGTTGTCCACCTGTAAAGGATTTTAATATTTCTGGCTTGAATGTATCAAAAGTACAACTGCTATTTAGAAAGAATTAGGTTGATTTACTAATGAAGTTGAGAATCTTCACATAACAAATTGTGTGAAAATTCATTTCAATTACACAATCATGTGAAAAGCAAAATCCTTTTCATTTGATTCATCACTGGGTATCAGAAGTAAACAGGACTTTGCGTTTCATATAACTGAACAGAATATTCACACAATTTGTGTGGCGAAATGTTGGCCATTCTTAGCCATTAAATACTGAGGTTCTGCTTCCTACTTTGCAGTGCTGCAAAATAATTGTGCTTTACTGCTCCTTCTCATAGTGTCAGCTGACCCATTGAAAACAAAGTGTTCCCTGTCTGGAAAATATCTTTTCTCAACAGTTCTTAAAGCCTAAATTTGGCTAAAATCAAAAACATAAAATTCAACACAAGGGACAAACATTAACTTACAGTTAGTATAAAGTGTCCCTTGTGCTGATTCTTCTCCTTTTAGGAAAAATCATTTCCTAATCTCCACCCCCGCCAACCACCCCCACTGCCTCATTCAGAGATCCCGATCCCTATGTTTTTGATTTTAGCTAAACTTAGGCTTTAAGAATAAAGACAAAGGGGTTGCAAACTGGGTGCTTATCCACTATTATTATCCATTATTAGCTAACCTACAAACATATATCTATATTTATAGTTAATTAGAATAATATGAGAACTGGTTATTTATCAATGGCTCTGTTGGAGCCAAAGTGCTTGGGGGATTGTTCTTACAAGAGAACCTGCCATTTTGCTCTGATAGGGTAAAATGACAAAATCTCCCCAATGTTTCACAATCCTTATTTAACAACATAGACATCACAATTTATATCACCTGGATGTCACCGGGTGCCATAAGGACAGCAAAGGTGGACAAGTGGTTGCAGGCACAGAGAGTGCTGTTCACTCTGTCAGACTTCCTTGTCTTGCATCCACGGCTTGACCAAGTCTTCAGCTCCGTGTCCAGGAACACACATTGTAAAATAAAAGAAGGTGGAACAACCTATTGGGGAAAATATAGTAGGTATAATGCAGATATTTAAAGGTAACACCTGCTTTACTTTTACACCCATCTAAATGACATACCGTAAACAAAATTCCACTAATTCTAATGAGTACTGATGGCATTGTTTTTTTTACCTGTTTTATTCTTAGCTACTCTGTTGAAGAAAATCATGCTACTGTCAACGATCAATAGCCCAAACTCAAAATACACCGTCTGTCCCTCTCCTGCTCTTCTAAGCTCCTCCGCAGTTTCAATTGGAGAGCGCGGGAGAGCCCAAAAGCAAACAGCTTCTGTTCTGCTCTTTAGAAAGTCCATAATGCTGTATAATCAATTTTATTGATGCACCTTGTATTGGTTATAAAAAATGAATTTAAATAAATAGTCCAAAAACTATAAAAGATTAGTGTCAAGTATAAACTTAAAATAAACTTAACCTCAAACTTGTATAGTTTCCCTTTAAAGATAAGCTTGAAGCCTAAGGCCTCCTTCACACTTTCCAATCAGGTCCGCCTGTCAGTTTTTCAGGCGGACCTCATTGGACCCTCCATTCACTCCTATGGAGCTGCGCATGTCATCGGTGACAAGTCCACTGACACCCGCTACTATCCAATCCTGTCCGTGAAATCCAGATGGATGGTGACCCTATTTTCCATCCGTCTGGTGGATCGGATCAGATGAAAATGGACAGGCGGTCCATTTTCTTTTTTTTTAAATCAGATTCTTTTTATTGATTTTTAAAACATAAGAAGAGAAAAAACTCTTCCTTAAAACAAAAACAAAAACATACATCAAATTACGTTGCCAAGGACATATTATTATCCAAATATACAGTCAATCAGCTTATGTTTCCTGCAATATTACGGTATATATAGGCTTACAATCAATCTATGAAAACAAATCTTTACATATCTATACCAATCTCAGCTTTACCTCATATTTTCTATAATTAGTAAGTGTGTCCTTTTAGTACTTTGTACCCCTACTCCACTCCCGGTCCTTCAACGGACAATCGGTCGGTGTAGAGGTACCTCTCCCCCCTAAACAATGGGGGGGGGGGATAGTGTCTGCTTTCTTCTTTTAACTAATATATAATTAAAACCTTATAACTCGTCACCGCAGAGTAAGACAACTTCTCATCGAAATTATTGACAGTTTGATCTATATTCTGAGTCCCTATGACATCATAGCATCCTGTATCCATTCAATGTAGACAGCCTCCCTCCTCAAACAAGGGGGGTAGGCATCTGCGTTCTGCCACCTAGTATTTTATTTTGGACCAATTGGAAGGGGGCTAAACCAGGTACCTCCAACCAAGGATCCCATATACGTTTCATTTATGGTATTCACCCATTCTGCGTGTGTCGGTGGTGTCACCGAAAGCCATTTCTTAGCTATAAGTTTTCTAGCTATAAACAACATTCTGGTGATTGCTATATACGTATGTGGTGTATATAGTTCTTCGTCCAACCATCCCAACAGACACAGCTTGGGGTCAACCACAAATGTAAGATTCCATATTTTATTTATAGAGCTGATTATTTCAGACCAGTATCTTTGTAATTTTGGGCACTTCCAGAGCATGTGTATAAGGGTGCCATTATCTACCTTACAACGGGGGCAAAATGGTTCATCTCTTCTGTTCCATTTATATAATTTATAGGGGGTACGGTAGGTTCGGTGTATAATGAATAGTTGCGTGAGTTTTTGGAAAGAGGAAAGAGACACTTTAGGCACAGTCTCCATTATAGCAGACCATTCCTCATCTGTAATGTGACCTATATCCTCCCCCCAACTTGTCCTGCATTTTAATGACATAGTCTTGGATATCTGCATTATTAGTGATTCATATATAGATGATATCTGCCCTTTCCTAGACATTGAGTTTACCAGCTGTGTGAGCACCGTTGGTCTAGTTAATTGCCACTTA
The DNA here is from genome assembly GCF_042186555.1 of Aquarana catesbeiana. Taxonomy (NCBI): domain Eukaryota; kingdom Metazoa; phylum Chordata; class Amphibia; order Anura; family Ranidae; genus Aquarana; species Aquarana catesbeiana. Next base: position 633,682,885 of record NC_133326.1, read on the forward strand.
GAAAGTGTAGTTTGTGCTGAGATGGCGTGCCTAAGTTGTAAATATTGAAAGAACACAACATTTGGTATGCCATATTCTTCTCTTAGGGATTGAAAGTCCCGTAAAAGTCCTCCTTGGTATAACTGCTTAATATACACCACCCCACTCCTAGACCATGCAGAAAAGCCCTTTAATTTACACAGTTTGGGAAAATTGCTATTGTTCCATATACGAGACCATTCAGAGTACCCTACATAATGAAAATGTTGCTTGGCCTTGTTCCATATCTTATCTATAAGCACCAAAGTTTTGTATTCAGGTATCCTACGGAATTCTCCTGCTTCCAAGCACTCCACAAGGCCCCCATTCGAGAGTAATGTACATATAATATTGCTCGCAGGGTCAGATAACTCAGAGTCCTGCCAACCCGTCATGTGTTGCAATTGGGCCGCTATAAAATAATAATATGGGTTTGGGACTGCCAGCCCGCCCGAGTCCTTTGCCTCCTGTAGTGTTTCCAATTTAATACACGGCACCTGTTTCCTCCAGATCAAAGAGCGAAATATGGTGTTACATTTTTTGAAAATGTGTATAGGGATCCATATAGGGGCGTTGTGGAGCGCATACAAAAGTTGTGGACCCCAGACCATTTTTATCAGGTTACATCGGCCAACTACCGAAAGGGGCAGTTTTATCCAACTGGCTGTTTTTTCCTGGAATTTTTTAATCAAGGGATTTATATTAAGTTTAACATATAGTTCTAAATTGGGGTGGATGACTATGCCTAAGTATCGGAAAGTATCTACTACCTTTATCTGGTCTGCTGCTGAGGGAAGTGGCGACACAAGGGGGTCCAATGGTAACAATGTGGATTTGTCCCAGTTTATCTTGAACCCTGAGGCGGTCCATTTTCATCTGCTCTCCCTATAAAGGACAGCAGGGTTTTGACAGGTCCGTCTTTGCACAGTGAGCAGAGACAGATCTGTCATCCGCCTGCTCAGCGGGAATCAGCGGGAATAAGCGGATCGATTTCCCACTGAATAAAGCAGAGTCCTCCAGGCCAAATGTAGCTTTTTTTCATTTTCAACAGAGGGGAGAAATGAGACACCCTGTCTGCAACTACATTGGTGAGATTTTCCCTCGCCTTCTGTCCCTGTCAAGCCCATCAAAGAAATAAAGAAATGGTGGAGTGTGGTGGTCAACCAGATAGAAAAGCACAGAGGAATAGAAACATTGCCAAAAGTTCCCACTCTAATAAAATGTGCTTTGTTTTTGTGTCCTCATTACAAAAATGTCTCACCAATTCGTGTACTGACAGGATCTTCTTTAAAGTGGGAGTAAACTCCCATGTCTGACTTTTACCTTTAGGTAAGCCTATAATAAGGGTTATATATAGGTAGTGTAAATATCTCCTAAACATGCACCGTCACCAGCGCATTCGCTCTGAAGGAAAGGCCACCCAAGCAATTCCTGTGCCGTAAATAGTGGCTACTGCGCACAGGAGCGGGACAACGTCATCATGGCTCCGGCCAGTCACACAGCCGGGGTCCGTGAACCCAGAAGGAAGACCGGGTGAAGATGGGAGTGCCTGCAGCAGTGGCAACCTGACACTGGAAGGGCTTAGTTTTAAGGTAAGATGCATACTAGCACATCATGGCTTTACCTTTCAGGGTACAAAAAAGAAAAGGTCCAGCGGTTTACTACCGCTTTAAGGAATGTAATTTGCTAAGGGAAAGGGGCTTAATTTCCTACTTGTCAAAAAGGAAATAAAATGTTTTGGCTGGTGTTGAACTTAAATTAAGGGGCCTATATATCAAGCTTAAAGCAAAACTCCACTTTTTTTTTTTTAGATTTTTTTCTTTTTTTTAAAGCTGTTGTTAATATAAAAAAAAAACACTCTAACTCCTTACACTGGAAACATTTTTCAGATATGTTTTTGGCTTTCAAAGGCCAAATATACACTCCTGTTGGTAAATAACCATGAAAGGTATTTTGCAAAGAACTATAAGACTATCTGGAATTGACTCTTGGAGAACCTTGCCTTAGAGATAGCCTATTTTACACACCTTGATAAATTGTGTGACTATGTGAATGTAATTTTTTGGGTAGGTTTTATGATGTCACATGTTCATAAATATTTTTTCAGTGTTGTTCTCAAATGAAACATTAGACAAATTAAATAGATTTAGTTCATTCACAGGAAATTAGGCTGTTCACTTTGCAAAGTAATCCTCACTGTGCAAGGAGATATCCCCTTAGCTTACTCAATGTGATGAAAATTCACATTGCAAAGAATACCCAATCACAATCAAGAAGAATAAAAAAAAAAATGTTACTTGCATATGATTGGATGATAGAAGTCAGTAGAGATTTACCTTATTCACTAAGCTCTGGAAAAAAATTCCTTTTAGTAAATCAACCCAAATTCCAAGAAAATTGTGTTGGCATCAGTACACGGATCACTTTTTTTAAACATAAGTGGTTGACTTAATTATCAATGAGTTGCAAAGTACATTAAAATAGATGTTTGGGAATTTTTTTTTCAGAATCATACGTACCCAGCTGGATGCAGCATTGGTCCGATGATGCATCTGTCCCCTGTCGTCTCTAACACTGAGAACCGAGTGATCTAACACTGCAGATTGCTTGGTTCTCTGGGCTCCCAGAGCTGAAAGCTGGTGACTGTCAGTCACAGCTCTCTGCTCTGCCCCCCTGCTCACTGGAGCACTGAGCTGTGGAGGGGGCAGGAGCGGCATGTGGGCGGATCCAGACTCCATTGTCGAGCTCTTGCCCAGGCCTGGACTGGCTCTGTGACGTCAGCAGACAGTGGACTTCAGCTCGCTGTCTGCTGAAAACAGGTCACAGGAGTGCAGAACGAACTGCACTCCTGTGATCCATAGGAAGAGTACAGCCAAATGAGCTTTAGCTGTACTTCTCCTTTAAGGCTGGCCATACATTATTCTCAATCTTCTTGTACAATTTTCCTTTAGATTTACTAAAACCATATAATATGAGGTCAAACCTAAACACTCAATTTGTATGCAATCAGGCAGGTCCTTACACTACATAGTTGAAGATAAATCGAAAGGAAATTTAATAAGAACATTGTTATAATGTATGGTTAGCCTAAGTATTACAAAATAGCATGGAAATATACAAGGCTAATTTATCAAAGAGACAAGAGGACAGTAGGGAAATAAAGGAATTTGTTTACCAAAGGCAAATGAGCTTCACTGTGCAAGGGAATTTTCCCTTAGCTTACTGAATGAGGTGAAGAACTATTGACTTCCATCATCCAATCATGTTTTTTATTTTCCTGGCATGTCATTGAATATAATTTGCAAAGTGAATTTTCACTAAGCTAAGGGAAAATCGCCCTGCAAAGTGAAAATTTCCTTTGCAAAGTGAATAACCTACAGTATTTGCCTTTATTAAATAAATCCCAAAGAATACAAAGGGTGAGAGCCTACAGTAAGTCAAATTAACCAGTAAAAAAAGTGGAGGCTAGTTAAAAGAAATGTAAAAATAAGATGGGAGAGGAGGAAAAGAGCTATCAATGGAAAGAAGAATTAAAGGTATAGGTTGTAGATAATAAAATTTTTTATATATTTTTTACTGAAGAGAGTGCATAGCTTCTTTAGATAATGAGGGCCATTTGGACTTCCAAGGAAGCTAATGCTTTCCAGGTCAGTGTGCATGTTTTTTTTAGTTTCATAAAAACAGACTTGACTTCTTACTACTTATTAAAAATAGCACAAAAGTGTCAGAGGTGAGCGAACATTTAAAAATTTACCTTTACGCTTTGTGAACAGTTGAGTTTAAAATTGATATCCCTTTGAACTGGCCAATGTACCCCCAATAACAGTTCAAAAGGGTAGCTTTCTTCTGTATGATTTTGTATAAGCCACCTGCCCCCCTGGAAGCCAGATGCTAATAACTCAGCGCCAGGCTGTAATGTTTAGAATGTTTGCCTCAATTTCCATAAAATATTTTAGCCCACTGCTGGCTCGTGTACCTAGTGGAATCAGAAAACCAGGGTAATTAAACCTGGTAAGCATTTTATCATCCTCTCAAAGTGGTCCTGGTTGTTTCTGCCACAAAAACAAACTTATGACACCACCAAATATTTTGACACTAAAACGCCATAAGAAAAATAATTAATACAAAAACAAAAAAACAAAAAAAAAAACCCTCCAAATGGTTCTATTGTATTCTAGCTACAGTGATATTTGCAGATATGCTTGTAGACTTAGTTGGCGGTGCTCCAATAGGTGAGAGGACACTTGATATAGAACAAATTAATAAATTATCAGTTTGATGCTTTTTTTGTACTGACCTTTAGTTGTTTCAGGTAGAAGACCACCGGGGGTTCCAGGTATGCTATATTGGGACTAGTGATGGCTCCACTTATAATGGGGGAATTGATCTCCTCCATAACTTTATTGTCAGTTTCTCCTATAGCCCCAAGAAGGTTGGCGTTCAACTTAGATTCCAATCCTTTATAGGAAATGAAGATTGCTCCATCTAGGAAGAAATATGTAAATGTGATAAAGATGGATATTTAGCCTGTTCCCTTTAACTCAGATGTGTATCTTTTTATATAGTAATACCATCACACAAGGGCCCTTATTGAACAATGTGAAAAAGATGTAGTAAACCGCGCATCCTATTCCTTTAACAAAGCATATATAAATAAAGTGCAAATTGAGTGCAATGATAACACACGACCACTAGATGTCCCTAGCAAATTAACAAACATACAGTCAATGTGCAAATTGGCAATATAGACCTCACCATAGTACACCACCAGCTATCTCCAGTGTGTATAAATTGTATGGATTAAACTTTTAGTACAGTGTCCAGGAAGTCAATATATTGTGAGTACAGCAATGTCCAAACAACTTCCATCACATCATTTCCAATGGTGCATATGGCTCAATTGATCCAACAATAGATGACTATCTTCCTCCACCAACACCGTTCACACAGCCTACTCGCCAGATCTATGTGACTCTCATTACAGGAGTCACATACAGCAAAATGGCCCCGATTGAGTCCCGATGCCGATTTGCGCTCCACTGTGGTCGGAAGTGACATATCCCGCTAGTCCAGGGTGTGATCTAGAGATTTGGCATCTCCCCCTACTATGTTTTAAATAGTTTAAATGTTTTTAGGTTTTCTGGTTTTAAATGTTTAAAAAAATGGATGTGGATTTTTGTACTGTTGTGGGAGATGTGTTAAAATGTATTTTTGTATTTTTTTAATAACAATCTATAATATGTAATTTAATATAGAAGTATGATGCTGGTTTTGTTTAGAAGGGTTTCTTTTGAGCTGTGCAGTAAAAGGTAATTTCTGTACAACAGTAATGGACTCCTACCGCTTGCATATTGCTCTTTGCATCATTACATAAAATCGGAACTCACCCCTATCTCCGCTAACATGTGTACAAGGGACCTGCATGGTGTTCTCCAGCACAGTTAAGGTTATGGAAGTATCTCCTCCACTACATATGTCTATGGCAGCCTTCATGTGAACCTCTGGAAGAAAGACAAAGAATCATGGAGAGACCTTAAAATCACAATAATGTAAATCTAGCCTTATGCATAATCTGATGTCTGATTATTAAAAAATGATTTGCTCATCAAAATAGAAAAATAAGCTTTTACAACTGACTGTGTCCTCTCTGAGGGATTTCCCCTTGCTTCCAGTTCTGTCTTACACCCAAATAATTTCTCACTTCCCCTTCTGTCTAAAAGTAGACAAGAAATGTGGGTAAATCTCCAAAAAGGGGGCAAAGACAGAAATAAAAAGTTGACAGCATTTGTAACCTTTAATACTTTATAAAAACCATGAAAAGATTTGGCTAGAATTTTAAGGGCTTTAACCCTTAATAATAACTGAAACTAATCTATACCTAAAGCATCTAAAGCTAAACCTAATCTAAATAAATGATCAGAACCCTTGCTTTCATTTTATAAAAAGAGCATTGTAACAGCAATAATCACAATAATTATTTTTGACAATCCAATATATGTTTATTTGAAAAATCCCCTTTCATGTTGTGACTGCTGCCTGTCTGCTGGCTATCTCTTTCAACAACTTTCTGGATTCCCTGCATACTTTGCAGCTTCTCCTCTGTTGTTTAGTTTCAGTTCCTAAGGACTACATATCCCATGGTACTTGCAAGCAGTGGTTCTGCCTCCTCCTAGTTTAGAAGGCAGGCTCTGTGAAATGTGTGGCACAGCATTGCCTACTCACAGGACAGTGACTACGTGTCACAAAATGTACAGGTATTGTAAATGTGTGGAGATATTCACAGAGTAAGATTACAAACTACCAGATTGTTCAGATTAATAGCTGTAGGCTAGAGCTAATTGAAATACAATGTGGAAATAAATATATGACTTTACATTTTGACCGAAGGTATGCTTTGACTTCTCCATGAAAAAGGAAATCCTTTCATACAGTTATTATTGGTACAGTGAGATAGGTAAGAGGAGAAACAGCAGAGTCATAGATGCCAAGGGAGGGGAGTTTTTGTGGGTGGTCAACTATATCAAAAGCAACAGAGAAGTCTGAGAGTTATGCCGCGTACACACGAGCAGAATTTTCGACAGAAAGAGTCCGATGGGAGCTTTTCATCATATATTCCGATCATGTGTATGCCCCATCTGACTTTTTCTGTTGAAAATTCAGACAGACTTAGATAGAGAACATGTTCTATATTTTTCCGATGGAATAAATTACTATCGGAAAAAACGCTCGTCTGTATGCTGTTCCAACGCACCAAAAACGACGCATGCTCGGAAGCAAGTACGAGACGGAAGCTATCGGCTACTGGCTGTTGAACTTTCGTTTTCTAGTCCCATCGTACGTGTTGTACGTCACCGCGTTCTGGATGGTTGGAATTTGGTGTGACCGTGCATATCCAAGACAGCTTGAGCGGGATTCCGTCGGAACTCTGTCGTAAAAACCTACAGAGTTTATTCCGACGGCAAAACTGGTCGTGTGTACAGGGCATAAGAGTACATAGTGGTGAACATTGATTTTTGCAGTTAGTAAGTCATGAGTTGTGAGTTTAGGTTTTAGGAGCAATGCTTTGGAGTATTGAGGGCAAAATTCAGACTGAAATGGGTCAAATGGGTTCTAAGACCTTGGAGGTAAACGGGGAAAGGAGATGGGTCTTAGGTTGTTAAAATTGGTGGGTCCAGCAAGGGCTTTTTAAGTATGGGAATGACTAATGCATGTTTTAGAGGGTTGGGGATGATGCCATTAGAGAGGGAAAAATTGAAGATGTGAGCTAGAGAGTGTATTCTAGTGCAAGAGGGTGATCATAGTAGTTGTGAGGGAACAGGGTCCAGGGGGCGGGTGGTTAGGTGTGCATTAGAAAAAAAAATACCTATGGTAATAGGGTTAAAAGAAGGAAGTATTGAATGTGGAAGGAAGAACACTGTAAGTAATAATTTTCAATGCTTGACTATTGCGTGCTTTACCTGCATTTTTTTAGGTTGGTGACAGGCTTTCAGTGATTGCCCATAGTTATGTATGTGCAATACCAAATGATAAATGGTGTTAGAAGCTGTATGATGTAAAAGTCTTGAGTGTATGATATTGTAAAGCATATTTGCTGTCTATACAGTGACATCAGCAACCAGTTTAATAGACCTTTGAAGCTATTGTGTCCATCCACTTACCCAGCTCGGGCGTACTGATGTTTTGATTCTTAGGGTGTTTTGAAAATGTTACCAACAGTGAGGTCTCCACAGTCTCCACTATGGAGGAGACAGCTGAACGTAGGTCAGAAGCAGTCATATTGTTCAAGATCGTGTGGTTAAGAATTTCTGTGAACTCTTTAGCAACTTGCTATGAAAATAAAACGTGAAAGGCAATGAAAGACATACAGAAACAGGAGTCTACAGAAATCTACATCTACATCTAAAGAGAGTATTTGCCCAACCAGGTCATTTATAATCAGAAAAGAGGACTTTCTTAAATTTGTGGGCACTTCCACAACCTTGGCTGCGCCTGTTCAGGAAAATGAAAATTGGCCGGGCTAGACTTTCTTTGCCAATCAAAACTGCTTGTTCTGACATAGGTAATGTTTGCACAAAGATCTTTGGCAGCTGGGGGGTCACACATGCTTGGTCAGCCACTGTCTAATGTTTGCAGACAGCTGTAGACTCAATATAATAGAATAAACAAATAAGCAGCCCATAGATTATTAGTTTTTGGTTGAAAGAAAACAAAATGACCCAATTCCCCCATCCACACATTCAAGGTGGATAGGGAAATCCTCCCACTGTGCCTTTGTATTCTGACTTCCCCACCATCAGAATACACTGATCAGCATTGCCGGATATAGCCGGCAGCACTGATCGAGCAGCAAAAATATGACAGGACAGTTGTGCGGAAGTAGATCAACTTCTGTACAAGCACCGCGTGCATACATGGATTGAAATTAGGCCAGTCCCTGTTAAACCAGACGAATTTTGATCCATGTATGGCCGGTTTTATTCCATTTAAACATCTTTCTACTAGAAGATTAGTAAAAAATACTAGAAATTATCTGGATATTAGGACAGCTGATAAGTTCCAGGGAGAGTCTCATTAGATCCACATTATCATTGCATAAGACAAACCCAGCACATATATTCAGAGAGGACTAGGTCCGCCTAGTAAGGATAAGAAGGGAACAATCAGCTTTCAGATGCCCCTAAAGTTTGAAAACAAACCCTGGCATTAGAAGAGTGAGAAAGTCTCTTTCAGTGCTGTAAATGCCTAATGTAATGAGGTATGACCACATCTGCATACTAAAACCACAAATTTGATGTCTGTAGATATGAGAATAACCTGTGAGAGAATAGGGGCTTCCGTCGATGGGCAAATGTAGAATGCAGAACTCCTTTTCAGGTGCATTCAGCTTTCATTTGAGATTAGTTTGAAAGTTCCATCTGAGCTCCTTTATAGGAGATTCCGACCAGTATTTCACCTCCTTCTGACTTGCAATTGATTCCCTTTCTAAGCTTCATCAAGCTGATTTTTCATTTTGTTTGACCCCAATAGGGAAACAATTAGTTTTGGCAAAAACAAAAGCCTGTGGACGCAGACCCCAAAACCACTGAACCATGTAGCTCAGCACACTGCGCACTTGTGGGATTTCAATGAGGAACAGCACTCGCTCCTGTAATGCTTGGAGAGAGAGCTCAACTCACAGAGCATCCCAGATTTTGGGCGGGACGGAGCTAGTCTCTTACGCAGCCAATACAGGAAGTAGTTTTTTTCATTCAACCAGCAGGCTGACCACAAAGTGTATTTTATTGAAAAGGTAAACTTAGTTTTTAAAGGGGTTGTATCGGTTTGTTTGTTTTTAAAAAAAAATAACAAACAAACATTCTAATGAGGAAAAGGGGGGGATGGGATTACTGCGGTGCCACCAATAAAGTAGAACAGTTTTATTATAAAAATTTCTTTTTTATTTTAATCATATCAAAAAAGCTAAAAAATGCACATAATGTACCTAAGTTTTACAATGGAATGTAGTCAATCTTAGATAAACTTTCTGGATTTGAAAATACATTTAGGTAATGACGGTGTTTTACATTTATCTTTATATCGTAAGCCCTCCTCGGGCAATACGATTCTCCATGCAGCTAGTGCACATCCCCAGCCGTTATTAGACAGCATACCCTATAGCCAATTTCTAAGGCTCAGAAGAAATTGCACTCAGGATTCAGATTTTCATCTGGCAGCTAGTGACCTGTATGAGAGACTTCACCTGCGGGGATACAGCCGTTCCTTGCTGAAGAGGTCTTTCAACAGAGTCATTAAGCGAAACAGACATGATCTTATTCACCTAACCAAACCTCGGAAATCGAATCCTTCTGTCAGGATTATTACTCAATTTTCCAAACAACATGGTCAGATGAGAGGGATTCTTCAAAAATACTGGCCACTTTTGACGGCCGACAATACTATAAAAAAATTCCTCAAACCATACCCTGAAATTACCTATAGGCGTGCTCCATCTATGAGAGATCTATTAGTTCACAGTCACCACGAGAGACGAGGTCCCTTGGATTATTCCAATGTTGGTACCTTTTCGTGTGGTGTATGTGATTTTTGTCCTTTCATCTACAATTCCAGGAACATCCTTCTTCCAAATGGCAAGACTCACCGTTTGAGACATAGAGTCACCTGTAAAACAATTGGCGTAGCCCTATGTCAATGTGGTTGTTTTTACGTGGGGAAAACTAAACGTCCATTTTTGAAACGCATCAAGGATCATATTGCACCTTTATACAAGCATTTAACCACTACAGCCCTGAATAGGCATATTGCAATGGAACATAACTATGACCCTGATGTTGTCAGATTTGCGGCCCTTGAGCATATTCCTCCACATGCTCGGGGTGGTAATATCGATAACACCTTGCTTCAGATGGAGACTAGATAGATATATATATTGGACGCTGTAAAATTTCCTGGTTTAAATGAATATATCAGTTTTAAATCTTTCCTCTAGAATGGTATCTATTTGCCTGTATTGATCATCCTATTTTCCTGCTGTTCAATCGGCCTATCCATCGATTGTCCCCCTACTGCCTGGCCAGTCCTTTGGTCAATCCGATCCTCAGGGTTTGGTGACCAATCTTGTCCTCCTTTCCTGCCCTCATCCTGTGCCCACTGCTAGTTTGTTTTTTATACTAAGTTCAACAATGGATGTTGAGTTGTCTAACAAATTTCTGTTTTTTCATATCTTTCATTACATGAAAAATTATTCCATTTATTATAATTTTTTTATTATATATTGTTCCATTTTTGTTTCCATTGGAATGTATTGATACTTTGTATTGATTTGATGAGTAAGTAGAGATTTATGATCACTTTCCATGTAGAAATAAATGAAATCAAAGATATTGAGTCTATCACTAGATTATAACATTGTTTTAATCAGTGTATTTCTGGTATTTAATCCATATTTCTATTGTTGTAGGCGCCCTGTCTGGTGGGTCGTATTTCGGTCGTTTTGGTGATAATAACTGTCCATTGAATATGCTGTCTCGCCTGTGTCCTTGGTCGTTCCAGTTCTTTCCCCCCTTGATCTGCTATGTGGACCCAGTATGCCCGGTTGCTTCGCCTCCATCCAGCCTGAGAATTTTTCTCACTACAGCCTTTGGCTGCATGGACGCCCAAGGGCTGACTTCACAGTCAGCCTATCCCTTCGGCCGGGACCATCGCAGACATTCCAAAGCCAATCCAATTGCCTCCTTCCCTCTTTCCTTGGATAGGTTGTGAGGTTTCCATCTCTCCCCCCCCCCCCCGATAGCTCCGATGCCTTAATTACATCTATACAGACCGCGTCACTGGTAAACATTGCCATGTGACGCGATCGACACTCGGCTTTCTGGGTAGTGTAGGTTGGCGGCCTTGGTTACTGTGCATGCGCCCTGTCCGCTTCTCGTCCGCTCCTGATTGGCTGACCTGTGTTATGCTGATCAGGTGGGGGTTTTAAAAGGCAGGCCATCTCAGTAATTTTTACTTACCTGCTGTGGGATAAGTGTGGTGGCCAGACGATACTTGCTAAAGGTAATAACGCTATATCTCCTTCCCTTCCATTTTGCACCAAAGCTTTCTTATCTTTACCATCGCTGTTATATGTAGCCATGCTGGCTGGTCTTTATGCTGACAGCATTTCCACTTGTATTGGATTTTTAGATCACTTAATCCAGCTGGTGCTATCTGAAGGATATGTTGGGGAGGTTCCAATGCTTAGCCTATATATGGGCGGAATCTCATGTCTAGTGTGCACTTTTGTTTCCAGCTATATTGAACCTTTTGGTAAGCACCTTTAGTATATTCATTATTTAATAAGGTCTCCAAATCTGTTATAAGTATCCGTCATTTAGTTATCCAATTTATATAAAATCTAGGTCATTACTAATACCACTATTTTGTTATTTTTCTAGCTCTTTTGGCTATACACAAATCTTGTGATTCTTGCATCCAATTACTGTGCCGTGAATTTCTTCTGTGCACCAGTGGGTGCTCTTGTTGCATATAATCAGGGTATGGGGACTGGGAGGCGGGGACATGGGTTGGACAGTATTTTGACCACTTTACGATATGACAGTTCGCCTCAACGATACTAGATTATGTGGACCTAATCTAATGATATACTCCCTTTTTCTTGTTTCTGTGTTTTTACCTCTTGTGTTAATCTGTACATTCCCCTGATGAAGCCAATGTTTTGGCGAAACTAGTTGTGAACTAGTGACCAGCGATCACTGTCTAACATCATTGGTGACGGTAATTACTTTGAATTGTATTTACGCTCTTTTGTCTTTGAAATTTTCTATATGTGTATGTCTAATATACATTTTTTAGCTTTTTTGATATGATTAAAATAAAAAAGAAATTTTTATAATAAAACTGTTCTACTTTATTGGTGGCACCGCAATAATCCCATCCCCCCCTTTCCTCATTAGAATATTTTTCAAACAGGGATGAGGTGCCGTATCTACTAGGACATATCACCTATCACCTACTTATAACAAACAAACATGTCATTCTTACCTCCACTGTGCAGTTCGTTTTGCACAGAGTGGCCCCAATCCTCCTATTCTGGGGTCCCTTGGCGGCTGTCTCGGCTCCTCCCCGCAAGAGCTAACCTCCCTCTGGGAAGCGCTCTCCCAAAGGGGTTAGCTTGCGGACGCGCTCCCGTATGATACACTCAGCGCGCTGCGTCATTGATTTGATTGACAGCAGCGGGAGCCAATAGCTACGCTGCTATCAATAATCCAATGCAGAGCCTACAGGAGCTGGGGGAAAGCAACACAGGATCGCGCCCACGGAGATTTGGGGCTCAGGCAAGTAAAATGGAGGCTCGAGGGCCGGAGAGTGCAAGGTGTTTTTTCACCTAAATGCATAGGATGCATTTAGGTGAAAAAACACGAAGCTTTACAACTCCTTTAATGTTGTCAGGCACAGGAGGTAATGTGGGAAAGTTCTGGATGATCCAGCAGTCAGGATCAGTTCCAAGAGTACAGATTACTATAACAAACAATTCACTAGTGTGTGTGTCTAAATATTATATCTCATATACCATGGTAATTTTTAAACTCTACTGTTGTTTGAAAACAATGTGATTCCATTAAGACTTACCATACCTATTAATTAAAGTGTATCTCTAGGCAAAATTGGTAATCTGTCCTTTGCAAGCTTCTCAAAAGACATGCACATATACATTTATGCTTATTTTTCATAATGTTGGAATACAATGGAAACAAGGTTTTTTTAACCAGTTCCGGACCAGCCGCCGCAGTTATACTGCAGCAGGTTGGCTCGGCTGGGCGAAGCGTCTTAGCTGTAAGTCTAGCCCCTAGGCGGCCGCAAGGAGCCGATTTGCATCAGAACCGATCAGACCCCAGGCCCAGGCCAATGATTTCTGGCCTGGACCTGGTGATCAGGTCTGGCGAATGAAATCCTCCCCTGCATGTGTAAGTGTAAACACAGGCAGGGGAAGTGATGTCATCTCCCCTCGTAGAACTCTTTTCCGTTCCAGAGAGAGGAGAGAAGACATCTCACAGTAAGTTGCACCAACACTACACTGACACAGTACACATAGGCACACTTGTCACCCCCGATCACCCCCCCCCCAGTTAACCCTTCACTCCCTGTCACTGTGTCACCCAGTGCAGTGTTCATACTTTTTTTTGGATCATTGTACTGGTGTCATTTGTGACAATAATCAGCGTTAGGGTACTTAGTGGTAGGTCCAGATAGGTCTAGGGACCCCCCTAAACCCCCTAATAAAGGTTTAACCCCATGGACACCCCCTGTCACCAGTGATAACCGTATTAGTGTCACGGGTGACGTATTAGTGTCTGCGTCGCCCCAGGCAGCGTCAGATTAGTGCCAGTAGTGCTAACACCCACGCACACACCATACACCTCCATTAGTAGAATAGTATTTGAACGGATCAATATTTGATCTGATCAGATCTATACTAGCGTCCCCAGTAGTTTAGGGTTCCCAAAAACGCAGCATTAGCGGGATCAGACCAGATAACTGCTAGCACCTGCTTTTAGCCCCTCCGCCCAGCCCAACCAAGTGCAGTATCAATGTTACTTACAAAACAAAAAACACATAACTACAGCATTTGCAGAGTCAGGCCTGATCCTTGCGAACGCTAACAGTTTTTTTGATAGCGTTTGAAGCAATCGCTGACAGTCAGGTGCTTTTTTTTCCTGTGAGTCTCACTAGTGTACCAGTAAATTTAAAGGTCAAAATGTCCAATTGAAGGTACACTAGTGAAAAGAAAAAGAGAAGAACTCCACGCCAAATAAGGTAAGTAAATGACCAAACCAAGCTGCTCCCCAACTTGAACATATAATGATCTAGTGACGGAGCGGTATGTGGTCACGTGATCTCCACCTACGTGAAAAGGCCTACACGTTTCTGAGCCTGACAGATGAGAGTGAAGAGGAAGTCACCCATCTGTCCGATTCTGGCCGAGACTATGAACTAGTAGACAGCAGTGGCACCCTGGCAGATAGCTCTGACAACGGAGTAGTGGTCGCTGCCAAGGTCAGGCGTACCCGACCCTGTTCTTCTGCTGTTGTTGAGGTGAAAGAACCCGCAAGGCTCTCGTATGGAGCAGAGAGCCAGTACTAGTGCCGCTCATCCTTCTGGTGAACTGGCAAGCACCAGCGGCCTAGTAGAAGTGCAGTTCAAGTTGGTGAGGTGGCTAGCACAACTAGTGTCCCGAAGCCACCAAGAAGAAGACAAACACAGGCCCATCAAGCCCATAGTGCCCTTCCTGCTGCATTTACCAATCCGAATTGGGAGCCCACCACTTCTGCAGCGCCCTTACTTCCCCCATTCACTGGCCAACCCAGAATTCAGGTGGAAACAGTTGGTCGCTGTTTTTCACGGAAGATCTCTATAGATGTATTGTGGAGCAAAGCAATTTGTATGCTGGTCAATTCATTGCCACTAATCCCCAGTTGACCCTTGCCAGAGATTGGAAACCTATTACGGTTTCCGAATTTAAGACCTTCCTGGGCCTATCCCTCCTCATGGGCATAGTTAAAAAAGTGAGTTGCGGTCAAATTGGTCCACTGACCCAATTCACCATATGCCCATGCCTCCATGGCCAGGATATGATACGAGCAGATCTTGCGGTTCATGCATTTCGATGACAATGAACTCTGTCGTCCTTGGTCTGACCCTGGATACAATCGGCTCCACAAAATTTGTCCCCTCATAAACCACTTCAGCCAGCAGTTTGCAGCCTTTTTTACTCCCAATCAAGTTGTCTGCGTTGATGAGTCCCTGATTACATTTTCTGGCCACTTGTCTATCAAACAGTATCTTCCCAGCAAGCGTGCCGTATATGGGGTCAAGATGTATAAGCTCTGTGACAGGACAACAAGCTATACATACAGTTTTATGGCTTACGAGGGAAGAAATAGTCAAGTGGAGCCGGAGAACTGCTCAGACTACATAGGGAGCGCTGGTAAGATAGTGTGGGATATGGTGTCACCCTTATTCGGAAAGGGGTACCACTTGTATGTGGACAATTACTACACAAGCGACTTGCCACTTTTTAGTTACCTTTTTTATTGTGGAATCAGCGCATGTGGCACCGTGCGATCTAATCGCCATGGCTTCCTCAACGGCTTGTAGAGTCCCGACTTAGACGGGGGGAGAGAGCCTGCTTGAAATGTAATAATTTGTTAGCAGTGAAGTGGAGGGATTCACGTAATGTTTTCGTTCTGTCGTCCCTTCACGCAGATACGACAGTCCCCCTCTGTGTCCACGAATACAACCTTAACATGGCAGCGGTGGACCTCAACAACCAGTTGTTGGCGCCGTACTTAATTGCCCGTAAGGCCAGATGCTGGTATAAAAAAGTGTCTGTATATTTATTCCAATTGACTCTGCTGAATGCTTATGTGCTATACAAAGCTTCAGGACGAACTGGATCCTTCCTAAAATTCCAGGAAGAGATCGTCACAACCCTTCTGTTTCCAGACATTGCTATGCCCCACCTTCCCAACGCAAATACAGTGAGCCAGCTGCATGAGAGGCATTTTCCGTATGTCCTCTTGGTACCCCTGCCAAAAGAACACCCCAAAGAAGATGTTGTGTCTGCAGTAAACGCAGATTTAGGAGTGACACCCGCTTTTATTGTCCCTCCTGTCCTGACCAACCTGGTCTCTGCATCGGTGACTGTTTCAAACGCTACCACACACTAGTGGAGTATTAGCGTAGGGTACAGCACTACACAGTCCTAGGGCACACTTACACAGGGTCTCGAAAGATGAGATGGCCATCACATTTTGAGAGACCCTAATCTGCAACGTTTAAAGTTTACAGTTTATATAAAAGTGCAAAAACAAAACAAAACACAAAAAAATAAAAAAGCCAAAAATAGCTGTGGTTTTATTTTTCATCTCTCTCTATTGTTCTCTCTCTTATGTTCGCTCTATTATTCACTCTCTATTGTTCTATATCTATTGTTCTCTCTCTGTTGTTCCTGTAATGTTTTATTTTTACTATGTTTTATTGTATTTGCATTGCAGATATGGTATGTCTTACTGTTATACTGTACTGTAATGTTACTTTGTTTTATTGTTAACCATCATTTGCTCAGCAGGTACGCCATTCAGCTGCAGCATGGGTTTATTTATTCTGACAGCAACAGCGTTTGCTCCCACGATACGTAAAGCCATGACTCCAGAGCTGTAGGAGGTGATTTCAGCACCACAGTTAAAAAAAAAGTGCATATATGCTGAAGCATGGGGCAGGGGTGGAGGAGCGATTTGCTCCTAACATTAGGGGCAGATTACCCCCCTGCTTCGGCATATATTTTTTAGGCACATATTGCGTTAAAAAATTGTTTATTTTTACTATGTTTTATTGTATTTGCTTTGCAGGTATGGTAAGTCTTACTGTTATACTGTAATGTTACTTTGTTTTATTGTTAACCATCATTTGCTTAGCAGGTACGCCATTCAGCTACAGCACTGATTTATTTATCTTGACAGCAACAGCGTTTGCTCTCACGATACGTAAATCAGCGACTCCAGCGCTATAGGAGGTGATTTCACCACCACAGTTAAAAAAAAAATGGTGCATGTATGCCCATCATTAGAAGTGGGTGGGTGAAGGGTGGTATTCTAATGGTGGGCATACCCACCGATCAATCTCTTTTTTTCATTCAGCGCACATGCTGCATGAAAAAAAGAACATTACAATATTTGCCCAACAAGGACCAGCAACGTACTGGTATGTTGCTGGACTTTGAGTGGTTATACCAGAATGATGCCTGCAGGTTTAGGTATCATCTTGGTATCATTCTTTTCAGACAGCGGTCGGCTTTCATGTAAAAGTAATCCTAGTGGCTTATTAGCCTCTAGACTGCTTTTACAAGCAGTGGGAGGGAATGTCCCCCCCACCGTCTTCCATGGTTTTCTCGGGCTTTCCTGTCCCAACAGGGAACCCGAGAATGCAGCTGGTGGTTCTGCCAGCTGAGCATAGAGCTGATCGGAGACCAGAATGGCTCCAATCATCTCTATGGCCTAAGAAACCAGAAGCTATGAGCACTTCATGGTTTCGCCGGATATAAACAGCGCCATTGGGAAATTGGGAAAGCATTTTATCACACCAATCTTGGTGTGGTCAGATGCTTTGAGGGCACAGGAGAGATCTAGGGTCTAATAGACCCCTTTTTTTTCAAAAAAGAGTACCTGTCACTACCTATTGCTATCATAGGGGATATTTACATTACTTTTAAAAATGAAAGGAGCAGTTTAAAAATAAAATAAAAAGCAAAATTTAATAAGAAAAAAAAAAAAAAAAAGCACCCCTGCAACCTCATGCTCACACGCAAAGGCGAAAGCAAGCGTCGGTCTGGTGTCATATGTAAACAGCAATTGCACCATGCATGTGAGGTATCACCGCGAAGGTCAGATTGAGGGCAGTAATTTTAGCAGTAGACCTCCTCTGTAAATCTAAAGTGGTAACCTGTAAAGGATTTTAAATACTTTTAAAAATGTATGTAGTTTGTCGCCACTGCACGTTTGTGCACAATTTTAAAGCATGTCGT
Organism: Aquarana catesbeiana; assembly: GCF_042186555.1. Taxonomy (NCBI): domain Eukaryota; kingdom Metazoa; phylum Chordata; class Amphibia; order Anura; family Ranidae; genus Aquarana; species Aquarana catesbeiana. Next base: position 633,700,979 of record NC_133326.1, read on the forward strand.
GTTTGGTATCCATGTACTCGGCATAAGCTCATCTTTTTTAGTACATCAAACATTTGTGCAATATAGTGTTTTTTAGTGCATTAAATATAAAAAAACTGTTTAGTTTTTTTTAAATTGTCTTTGAATATAATATATAATGTTTGGGGGTTCAAAGTAATTTTCTAGCAAAAAAAAATATATTTTTTCATGTAAACAAAAAGTGTCAGAAAGGGCTTTGTCTTCAAGTGGTTAGAAGAGTGTGAGTGATGTGTTATAAGCTTCTAATTTTGTGCATAAAATGCCAGTACACTTCAAACCCCCCCCCCCCAAATTTCCCTTTTTGGAAATTAGACACCCCAAGCTATTTGCTGGTAGGCATGTTGAGTTCACGGAATATTTTATATTTTTCAAACATGCTATGGGCATATGTGGAATTTCACCCCGAAATACATTCAGCTGCTTCTCCTGACTATGGGGATACCACAAGTGTGAGACTTTTTGGGAGCCTAGCCGTGTACAGGACCCCAAAAACCAATCACCGTCTTCAGGCTTTCTAAGGACGTAAAATGATGATTTCACTTTCTCACTACCTATCACAGTTACCGAGGTCCTGAAATGTCAAGATAGCACAAAACCCCCACATTTTGGAAAGTAGACACCCCAAGGTATTTGCTAAGAGGCATGGTGAGTATTTTGCAGCTCTATCTTTGTTTTTGAAATTGAAGAAAGAAAATATTTTTTTTTTCAATTTTCAAAACTTTGTGACAAAAAGTGAGATCTGCAAAATACTCAACATGCCTCTCAGCAAATAGCTTGGGGTGTCTACTTTCCAAAATGTGGTCATTTGGGGGGGGGGTTGTGCTATTTGGGCATTTCATGGCCTCCAAAACTGTGATAGGCAGTGAGGAGTGAAATCAAAAATGTACGCCCTACGCCTGAAGGTGGTGATTGGTTTTCGGGGTCCTGTACACGGTTAGACTGCCAAAACGTCTCACATGTGTGGTATCCCCATACTCAGGAGAAGCAGTAGGATGTATTTTGGGGTGTAATTCCACATATAACCATGCCATGTTTGAACAATATATAATTTAGTGACAACTTTGTGTAAACAAAAAAAAAACTAAATTTTCCTGAAACTTGTGGCAAAATATAAAATATTCCATGGACTCAACATGCCTCTCAGCAAATAGCTTGAAGTGTCTTCTTTCCAAAATGGGATCATTTGGGAGGGTTTTGTGTTATCTTGACATTTCATGGCCTCCAAAACTGTGATAGGTAGTGAAGAAGTGAAATCACCATTTTACGCCCTTAGAAAGCCTGCAGGCGGTGATTGGTTTTTGGGGTCCTGTACACGGCTAGGCTCACAAAAAGTCTCACACATGTGGTATCCCTGTGCCATTTTCACACCTCAAGAAACGAGATAGGCAGTCATAAACTAAAAGCTGCGTAAATTTCAGAAAATGTACCCTAGTTTGTAGATGCTATAACTTTTGCGCAAACCAATAAATATACGCTTATTGACATTTTTTTTACCAAACACATGTGGCTGAATACATTTTGGCCTAAATGTATGAATAAAATTTAGTTTATTGGATTTTTTTATAACAAAAAGTAGAAAATATAATTTTCTTTCAAAATTTTCGGTATTTTTCCATTTATATTGCAAAAAATAAAAATCGCAGAGGCAATCAAATACCATCAAAAGAAAGCTCTATTTGTGGGGAAAAAAAAGTATGCAAATATTGTTTGGGTACAACATTGCATGACCGCGCAATTACCAGTTAAAGCAGCACAGTGCCAAATTGTAAAAAGTGCTCTGGTCATTGAGCAGCCAAATCTTCCAGGGCTGAAGTGGTTAAAAGCAGACTGCAGAACCTGCAAAGCTAGAATGCAAAAACAAACTAAACTACAAAAGGCCAAAAGTGTGAAGGAAGAAACTGATTTTTCTTCCAATCTTCGCAGGCATGGTGTGTTGATTCAAGATCTATGAGTCACATGACAAATGACAGAAATGTCTTTATTCACCTTGAACAGAGTAAAACCTAAAAAAATCAGTACAGCTAAAAGGCAAATAATGGAATCAGAAGGAAAATGAGACGGTTTTCTTTACTGTCTTATTTCCTAAAGTATCACCAGAAAGATACCTGTGAAAAATGTCCTCTATTTCCCTGCTCTTGAAACCTTTTGTCAGTGAGGAGCCCCATAAAACAAGGTAATGTAGTGACCTTCTAAGATGACAGTGGTGCCATCACAAAAGGTTATGCCTTACTTGCAAAGGCTAAAAATACAGATGAACTGTATCAGCTGAACTGCAATGAGGTGGTTAACACTGCCAAGATGGAAAAACATTCAAACTGCATTCACACATGGCAAAGACAACTTGGGCACATAAGTACTGATATAATAAAGAAATTAAGTGAGAATGACTATGCAAGTGGAATAACAACTAGTCCATGTAATCACACAGTGAAATGCACCAGCTGTATAAAAGGAAAAATGACAAGAAAAACCTTTTTAAAGCAGAGTAACAGCAGAGGTAAAAATCCTCTGCAATTCATTCAAATCTTTGTGGCCCAATGGAAAAATCAACTTCAGGAAAGAGGTATTTTCTCACTTTTATAGATGATTACTCCAGGTATACTAAACTGTTACACAACAAAAGTGAAGTACCAGAGAGACTTGAACAGTATTTTATCTCAAGTAAGCAACTAATTTGGCAAAATGTAGAGTGTATTACGCACAGACAATGGAGCTGAATATACAGGCGATAACACACAGGCAATTCTCAGAAAGCATGGCATAATATTTCAAACTACTGTACCATACAACCTAGAACAAAATGGGGTTGCAGAAAGAATGAACCGTATTCTATGTGAGAGTGGAAGAACCATGCTGTTTGATGTAGATATACCAACCACATATTAGGGGAGGCAATTATATCTGCATGCTATCTCCAAAATCAAAAAAACTTCATATGAACTGTGGAATGGAAAAGACCCTGAATTTGAACCATCTAAAAATTTTTGGAAGCAAAGCCTTTGTGCACATCCCAAAAGAAAAACATACAAAATGGCATGCTTCCACAAAGGAAGTTGTACTTGTGGAGTTCAGTGAATCTCAAAAGGGATACAGAATTCTACACCAAGACATAAACAAAGTAACCATCAGTAGAAATGTTGATGAAACTTCAATGTGTTCAAAATTTCATGAACTAATACAAACACTTTCAACTGAGGGAAATTCCACATCAGTGTCACAAGTGGCTTCAATCAGGAATTCCATCAGAAGTAATAAAGGCATCCCAGCCAAATGTCTGTCCTATGTTGCCCCCGTAGCATTAAAACCAGAGCCAGATTTATAAGATAAGATACAAAAACTTCCAACCCATAAGAAACAAATGTGGATCAGATGCTTTGACAAAACTGCTCACAAGAAACAGATTTAAAGAACTAAGATAAAAAAATGGGATTAACATAAGCAGTAGTTGTTGAGTGGGGGGTGTTGGAATACAATGTTCGTGTATTTTTGTACAACTACATTACAGTATTCAGTAGAGATATATTCTTCAGCCAGTAGATGGTAGTGTTTGTAAGTTTGTAGCTGCTCTATGGTAAACTCTTTTCTCTGAATAAAGTTTCCTGTTGGCAGAAGCAGGATAATAACATATGTGGGCTGTGCACTGTTTGTTCTGTAGGGCTATATACAGAATCTCTAACACATATTCCTTTTTATATTAAAGAATTTCCTTTTCGGTGCTGACGACACTGTGGCAAATGGCTGATCCCCCAGCTTTGTTGGCACCCAGAAGCAGAGCCGCTATAAAGCATAGCTCCCAACTGTCCATGATTTCGAGGGACTGTCCCTAATTTGCAACAAAGTCCCTCTGTCCCTCATTCCTCCTCATTTGTCCCTCATTTTGGACTGATCTATATAATTGTATATAAAATGCACTATTTATCCTTCAAAAAGTGTTTTCCAGTGCTAAACCTTTCACCCAATTTCCAAATTGCTGCATTTGTACATTTCAAAAGCCGATATAAAGGAATACTAGTGGTAAAAAAAAAAAAAAACACCAATCATTTTTTTTGTAGAATTCTCCTTTAAGTTGGCATGGCAGGGGGTGTGTCCTATGCCTACATACTTTTGCTAATAGGTGTCCCTCGTTCCCATCTCAAAAAGTTGGGAGGTATGTATAAAACATTATGGTCACTGGTAAAGCACTACCTCCTGTGCTTTACAATTGAATACTGATCTCCTGTTCCACTCAGTCTTTACAGTCCCTTCCCTTTCTGATGTGTGCTTCATCCAGGGTGCATTGTCTGCAATTCAATACTGAGCACGTTTATAGTGATGTTTTTAACATGATAAACATTTTAGTGTGATAAAGCAAAATTAAAGGTAACATTAGATCTGTTGTCAATGTTTGACTTTCAATCTGCTTTATGACTATTACAACCATATTATATTTTCTTACCTGCACAGTAATATTGGTGTCATTCCTTTGACATGAAGTTTCTTGAAGACGGGCATTTTGCCTCAACAAATTGCAAAATGCATCCTATAGTAAAACAAAAAACATAAATGTCATATTATAAATGTCATATTATCACATATTTTGGTGGTTGTAATGAAACAAGGAATGGTAAGTATAAAACGAGTATAAAGTGGTCATGGGTGGCTTTACATTTTAATGGGAAAGGTGAAACACGAAAGGGTAATAAGCATATAGTGTATTGTTTTATTTATCTTCCATCCAGCAGTCATACAAACACACGCATTTACATTCTGAGTGTTTCAGAAACCCACCATTACATTTTTTGGGTTGGAGGAAACCAATGATTACACCATATGAATCCAGCATCACAAATCACAAAAGACTTAAGGCACTGCACCAGGACTGCCCATGGTCATCTTATGCCGCGTACACAGGAGCGGACTTTTTGACCGGACTGGTCTGACGGTCTATCCGACGGTCTCTCGGCGGACTTCCGACGGACTTTGCGAACAAACGGACTTGCCTACACACGATCACACCAAAGTCCGACGGATTCATACGTGATGACGTACGACCGGACTAAAATAAGGAAGTTGATAGCCAGTAGCCAATAGCTGCCGTAGCATCGGTTTTCGTCCGTTGGACTAGCATACAGACGAGCAGACTTTTCGACCGGACTCGAGTGCGTCGGAAAGATTTGAAACATGTTCCAAATCTAAAGTTCGGCAGATTTTCAACCGAAAAAGTCAGCTGCAGGTCCGATGAAGCCCACACACAGTCGAATTGTCCGCCGGACTCGGTCCGTTGGACCAGTCCGGTCGAAAAGTCCACTTGTGTGTGCGCGGCATTAGGCTTAATTTACACTTACGCAGATGTGATGCTGCGTTTGCATTTTCATGCTAGGCATTTAGGGCAGCCCATTTATTTAAAAAATTGCACCAAAGAGGTGCAAGCACTGTTTTTTAGTTCACCCCACACCAAAACGCATGGGTACTTTGTGACCATGCGTTTTGGAGTATGATTTTTGCTCACAAGTTAGAAATGTGCGCCTGGGGTGCCATTAAAAATTAATTGCACCGCCATGTGTGCTGGGGTGCAATAAAGAATTATTCACACCACTGAGTGCCTGAAAAAGAGATGTGCATTTTTGTTTGTTTCGGGAACGCGCACAATTTTGCATGTATTACTGCATCACATAAATATGAACTTAGCCTTACAGTATCATTCAGAACCAATACACACCTGGTTCATGGACTTCTTACATTCCTCTAGCTCATTGCTATACTGTGAATGGCATCCCTTGTAATCTGAGATAATAAAAGAGAATCAAAAGGTGAGCTAAACTCTCCCAAAAAAGTACTTCATTCCTTTTTGTGTGGAACTATAGCCGTGCTGAGAAAAGTTGCTGGCAGGTAAGCTTTTATTGAAGAAGAGATTCTCTATGTTTCTTCTGCAGTAAAAGCTCATCTTCTGTCTGCCACATCCTCTTCTGCTAAATAAACAAACAAAGGAGTTATGTCATCCCATGGCAGTTGATCAAAATGGCCAAAGACATCGAACCTAGAAGAAGACTGGGTAAAGATGTCAACAGCTGCAAAAGAAGCTTGCTGATGTCACATTGCTGGAGGGGAGGTAAGTACAGCAGATGTTTTAACGTAAAACAAGATCATATCTATATAGCCAGCTGGCACAGGAACCCTTTAAGGACAATAAATCTCCAGCAGTACAGAGCAGGTTTACCGGAGCTCAAACCATCGATCCACGAGGGGCCCCTCCGCCGTCAGCTTCCACAGCTGAAGTGCAGGATTGGTGAGAGGGTTGTCAACCCAGTAAACACGCTCTATAGCAGGAACCGAAGCTTTAGCCCAACACAGTTTGCCCTTCTGTTCCTTAGACATTGGGGATGATTTACTAAGAAGAAGGCACTGCATCAGTTCATACATTAATTGGTGAGCCGGAAAAGTAATTAATTAAACGTGCAAACCGACGCACATTGAATCGCAAATAACGATAATAAATAGCCGGATATGTAAACTGCAACTGGCGCTAGGGTAACTGCGGTTTTCTCATTGATAATAGCGCACGCCCAATAGAATTGGTTAATTTCATCTCATTGAATGTGTCTTGTTAGGCAATTAGTAGGTGTACTTAGTTCATTAACCCTTTTGATGTTAATCTCATTCCTATCACTAATAATATACCGTATTTATCGGCGTATAACACACACTTTTTTCCCCTTAAAATCAGGGGAAAATCATGGGTGCGTGTTATACGCCGATCCCCGCTAATTGTGATAGATCGGAGCGTGTAGCACGTAGATTTAAATATGGCACCGCGGAGTTCGCAGGGACTCGGCGGAGCAGAACGAGCGCCGCCGAGATCACAGTGACTGGGCGGAGCCGAGATACACATAGCCGAGTGTACTCGGCTCTTCTCGGCACTGCTCACAGTCACGCCCAGTCCCGCCATTGGACCTGTGTTATGTCCATCATAGGGCGGGACTGGGCGTGACTGTGAGCGGTGCCGAGAACACTCGGCTATGTGTATCTCAGCTCCGCCCAGTCACTGTGATCTCGGTGGCGCTCGTTCAGCTCTGCCGAGTCCCTGCGAACTCCACGGCGCCATATTTAAATCTACATGCTATGTGTATGTCTGTGGCGATCTGTCCAAGCCTGTAATGGACACTGGGGGCAAGGCTGAAATGACAAGGCTGCACTGACCACTGGGGCAAAGCTGCACTGACAAGGTTGCACTGGGGCAAAGCTGCACTGACAAGGCTGCACTGGGGCAAAGCTGCAGTGACAAGGCTGCAGTGACAAGGCTGCACTGACAAGGCTGCAATGGACACTGCAAAGCTGCACTGACACTGAAAAGGCTGCAATGACACTGACAAGGCTGCAGATGGACACGATAAGGCTGCATTGATGGGCATTTTAATGTAAGTTTTTTTTCCTTAAACTTCCCTCCTAAAAGTTTTTTCCTTAAAATTCCCTCCTAAACTTGGGGTGCGTGTTATACGCCGGCGCGTGTTATACGCCGATAAATACGGTATCTTTAAAATGTGTTATTTTTATTTTTTTACCCAAATCTTTCAATACATTACAAAGAACAGAGAAGGGTTTCTGAACCCAATAAATTAATATTTTCAGATCTTGATCTTGAAAGGTGACCATACATTGCAATCACATTTAGATCTTAAATAAATTAGATTTAGTGCAAGAGCCTGTGTCAGGTCACCTTGAGGCTAGGTGACAGATGCATTCTGTAGGAGTCAGAAGTGCACCGCTAGGTAGTGGACCCTAGGACTGACTGCTGCGGATTGAACCCTGGGAGGTTCAGGAAGCAGGTCTACTGGATCACTGACACAGATCCCACTGGGAGCTAGAGCATAGATTCCCCAGAGCCAGCAGGTGTTCACCAGAGCCTCTAGTGGTGAGGATGGACTGCGCTGCAGTCTGGCTCCAGGTCGCGGCCCCCAGGGTCTCACAGCTCACGCTCACGGTAGACTACAGGAGAAGAGGAAGGAGGCAGCAGGCTGGAACAACAAGGAAAGTAAGGGACAAGCCAAGGTCGGGGCCACAAGCAGACAAGGACAACAGAGTTCACACCAAGGTTCAGGGTCACAGGCAAACAGGGATGGTCGGGGACACGCCAAAGGTCAGGGTCACAAGCAGACAGGAATAGTTAAGAACAGGCCAAAGTCGGTAACTGGAATCAGACGTAGGCAACACAGCAAGTACACACGAAAGCTAATACACAATGGTTGATCAGCACTGCTGGCTTGCAGTGCACAGGTTAATATAGCTTTCCCTGATAGGAGCTGGGGTGGAGCCATGCTAGAGGAGAGTTTACAAAAGCAGTCAGGTGAGGGTCAGCTGGTGTCTAGAGATGAACACATGGAGACAGGTAAGCTGACAGACAAACTCTATTGCATAACCATGACAGCCTGTTTGGTTTCCTATATTTTGAATTAATTGTTCAAGTGTGTCTTCCTATTACCTATTTTGCCTAAATATCGAGTTGAGCAGAGATTGGCCAATCAGATTGAATAGTGCATGACCATCTTAAGTGCCAAATTTGGAATGTAGATGTGCCATGACCCACTTGTATTTCCCTAACTATATTTCTTGGGTATTATACAAGGCACATGAAAAACCACCTTTTTTCAAGACATGCTAGAGCAGTGGTCATCAACCCTGTCCTCAGGGCCCACTAACAGGCCAGGTTTTATGTATTACCTTGGGGAGATGCAGACTGGAATACTGCAATCACTGAGCAGCAAATGATATCACCTGTGATGTATTTCAGTTATCTTGCAAACCTGGCCTGTTAGTGGGCCCTGAGGACAGAGTTGATGACCACTGTGCTAAAGTGATAAGGAATCTTCAAACTACGGCTCTCCAGCTGTTGCAGAACTACACATCCTATGAGGCATTGTAAAACTCTGACATTCACAGACATGACTAGGCATGATGGGAATTATCGTTCCTGAACAACTGGAGGGCCGTAGTTTGAAGACCCCTGTGCTAGACCATTATTATGCCTCTAGAATTGGGAGTTACCGGAGCACCATTTCGTAAATATGGAAATGTGCGTTGCGCCTCGCCGTGTACCTCTACGGATGGCGCATGGCTTTTGTAAATCACCCACACAGTCTCGCTCACTTAGCAAACCAATGAGCATTGCCATACCACCTATTCAGGATTTTTCCCATTGACCCATAACCACTTTAACTTTTCCTCAAACTTGTTGTATGCTTTTTTCACTACTGTTTCAGCATTTTCTGCAAGTTATTTCTACCAAAGCCCCTCCTCAATATTCTGCCCTCCGGAACCGGAAGCAGCCAGAAGACACCCAATATCACCATCAGTGCACCACTGTAAGGGCCCCAAGACTGTTTCCCATTCTGACTCATAGTATTTTGTATAGATTTTGTCAATTTCTACCTTCCTGGAATAGTGAAATCCTGGTGGCAGACTTGGATCTAGCAGAGTCACTCCAGAAGGCAGCATAGCTTCCGTGGGTTTATACTATCCGTGTTCGGGCTGTCCTTTTGACACTCTATGTGATTCTGTTATAGGTTAAGCTGAGTAGTAAAACCTGAGCGCAGTTACTTTTGCATACAAATTTGGTGTAGAAGTACTCTGTATAGGAATTGGTGTTATCTCATTCTGGTCACAGATTGTGTCATCTTGCCTTACTTGACTGATTTATTTCTAATACAGAGAGTGTTTATCGAATCTGGTGTTGTCCATTCTATTGAGAGGTGTGCCAAAGCGGTACGGGCTAACCTGAGAAGGAAACAAATTTCAGAGGGTCCAGTAAACCAACGGCTCCTTAGGGGGTGTGCTACATCTATGTGTTAAAAAATATAGCTTCCCCCTTTCTTTGTTCATGTGTTCTCTTCCTAGGAACAAGTGCAATCAAACAGGTAATGAACATCACCGTTTTACAGCAGGGCCTGCACTGCAACATCCCACTGCACTGCGCATTGGCACAACTGTTTGCAGTATAACTTGAGAGCATGACAATGCCACAGTTGATTTGAGTAAGCGTTGTCACCCTAGGAAAGGAAGTAGCAGGAGATACACCTTGGTAGCAGCATCACCAGATATAATTTAATTGAAAGCAGGAAATAATAAAAAGAAACTTTTTGAATTTACAGTAGCATGTGCAGCAACATACACTATATTGGCAAAAGTATTGGGACACCTGCCTTCACATGCACATGAGCTTTAATGGCATTCCAGTCTTAGTCCGTAGGGTTCAAGATTGAGTTGGCCCACCCTTTTCAGCTATACCAGCTTCAACTCTTCTGGAAAGGCTGTCCACAAGGTTTAGGAGTGCGTCTATGGGAATGTTTGACCATTCTTCCAGAAGCGCATTTGTGAGATCAGGCACTGATGTTGGTCGAGAAGGCCTGGTTCGCAGTCTCCGCTTCAATCCATCCCAAAGGTGTTCTATCGGGTTGAGTTCAGGACTCTGACCTGACATGTTTTCGAGTTGTCACAAAAAAAGGAGTAGGGAATTATGTCTGTAGATATGCCTGTGCTGATGACAACTGTCCAAGAGAAAATTCCCTCTGGCTTTGAGAGAAATTAATACAGCCAGAACATCTAAACAGTGGTGAGCTGCAGTACAATATATTTTGGTTCTAGCTATGTAGCTATGTAGCTATGCTTTAAGAAGTCAATGCTGTACTTCACCTTGTCTTGATAAAGGGCTTTTTGATTTGCTTTAGCCCCGTCATCAAAATTAGACTGGTTATACTGTCTTGTTGCTTCCCAAGACTTACTCTATATATTTAATGCAATGGAAATGGATAATGATGGAGTTATACTTTGAGCTACCACCATGGCATATTACAGAAGAAGAGGTAATGAACTGCTCACCTGTCTGTGTTGTCTGTGGCTGCTGTGGGGATGTTGAGGGTTTTTGAGTTGATGGCCTTGATGTAAGGACTGCTGTTGTATTCATCTCTACACTTGGTGTCGTTTGTGCTGTTTGCACAGAGGTGAGGGTTAGGCCTGATGAACAAAGATTTTTACTAGTAATTTGAGAATTGCAATTAAAAGGTCTGTTGATGCAAGTTATCCATATTATGAACTTTCAGAAATATCATGTAGTGGTTTTGTATATATTCCCTTTATTAATTAAAAAACAATTGATGAAAACAAACAATGCATGTGCAGCAACATACACTATATTGCCAAAAGTATTGGGACATCTGCCTTTACACGCACATGAACTTTAATGGCATCTTAGTCTTAGTATGTAGGGTTCAAGACTGAGTTGGCCCACCCTTTGCAGCTATAACAACTTCAACTCTTCTGGGAAGGCTGTCCAAAAGGTTTAGGAGTGTGTCTATGGGAATGTTTGACCATTCTTCCAGAAGCGCATTTGTGAGATCAGGCCTAGTTGCAAACTCGGAAAACACCCAATAATTGGATAATATGCGACCCGCCTAAACTACGTTGTATGTTCACCAATGCCAGGAGCCTGGCGGACAAGATGGGTGAAATAGAGATACTGTTGTACGGGGAGGATTTGGATTTTGTGAGAATTTCAGAGACCTGGTTCAACAGCTCTCATGATTGGCTGGCAACCATTCAAGGTTATTCCCTTTATCACAAGGATAGAGAGGGTAAAAAAGGGTGAGGGGTATGCCTATATATCAAGAATAATGTACAAGTGAATGTGAGAGATGACATCACTAAGGGAGATAGGGAGGAGGTGGAATCCTTATGGGTAGAGCTCCAAAGGGATGAAGCTAAGGGGAAAATAATATTGGGAGTATGCTATAGGCCCCCTAATCTGAGGGAGGAAGGGGAGACAGATCTCCTATCACAATTTGGATTAGCAGCAAGGATGGGAAGTGTTACCATGATGGGAAATTTTAATTATCCAGACATAGACTGGGCGGAGGGAACCACGCATTCATCTAAGGCTCGCCAGGTCCTAAATGTCTTGCAGGACAATTTTATGAGTCAGATGGTAGATGCACCAACTAGAAAAAAACCGTTACTGGATCTACTGATTACCAACAATACGGACCTGATCACGGATGTGGAAATACAGGGCAATTTAGGTAACAGCGATCACAGGTCAATTGGCTTCAGTATAAATCACACAAATAGGAAACATAAGGGGAATACAAAGACACTGAATTTCAAAAGAGCCAACTTCCCTAAACTACAAACCTTGCTAGAAGGCATAAACTGGGATAAAATCTTAGGAACAAAGAACACAGAGGAGAGATGGGTTTGCTTTAAGAGCATATTAAATAAGGGCATTAGCGAATGCATACCATTGGGTAATAAATTTAAAAGAGCGAACAAAAGTCCTGGATGGCTTAACGCCAATGTAAAAATACAATGTAATGTAAAAATACATATAAAAGCAAAGGAGAAGGCCTTCAAAAAATACAGGGTTGAGGGATCATCATCAGCATTCAGACTTTATAAAGAATGCAACAAGAAATGTATTAATAAATCACCAGGACTGGATGGCTTGCACCCGAGGGTACTTAGGGAACTCAGTCAAGTAATTGTCAGACCATTATTCCTAATTTTTACTGACAGTCTACTGACTGGAATGGTAACAGCTGATTGGAGAAAAGCCAATCTAGCACCAATATTTAAAAAGGGCCCAAAATACATCCCTTGGAATTACAGACCAGTTAGCCTAGCATCCATAGTATGTAATCTCTTGGGGGGGATGATAAGGGACTATAAACAAGATTTTAGTAATGAGAACGGTATCATTAGCAGTAATCAGCATGGATTCATGAAGAATCATTCTTGTCAAACCAATCTATTAACTTTCTATGAGGAGTTGAGTTGCCATCTAGATAAAGAAAGGCCCGTAGACATGGTATATCTGGATTTTGCAAAAGCATTTGACACAGTTCCCCATAAACGTTTACTGTACAAAATAAGGTCCGTTGCCATGGACCATAGGGTGAGTACATGTATAGAAAACTAGCTATAAGGGCCAATTCAGAGGGTGGTGATAAATGGGGAGTACTCAGAATGGTCAGGGGTGGGTAGTGGGGTCCCCCAGGGTTCTGTGCTGGGACCAGCGATCTGGAGGATGGGGTAAACAGTTCAATCTCTGTATTTGCGGATGATACTAAGCTAAGCAGGGCAATAACTTCTCCGCAGGATGTGGAAACCTTGCAAAAAGATCTGAACAAATTAATGGAGTGGGCAAATACATGGCAAATGAGTTTCAATGTAGAAAAATGTAAAATAATGCATTTGGGTGGCAAAAATATGAATGCAATCTATACACTGGGGGGAAAACCTCTGGGGGAATCTAGGATGGAAAAGGACCTGGGGGTCCTAGTAGATGATAGGCTCAGCAATGGCATGCAATGCCAAACTGCTGCTAACAAAGCAAACAGAATACTGGCATGCATTAAAAAGGGGATTAATTCCAGAGATAAAATGATAATTCTCCCACTTTACAAGACTCTGGTCTGGCCGCACCTAGAGTATGCTGTCCAGTTCTGGGCACCAGTCCTTAGGAAGGATGTACTGGAAATGGAGCGAGTACAAAGAAGGGCAACAAAGCTAATAAAGGGTCTGGAGGATAATAGTTATGAGGAAAGGTTGCGAGCACTGAACTTATTCTCGCTGGAGAAGAGACACTTGAGAGGGAATATGATTTCAATATACAAATACCATACTGGTGACCCCACAATAGGGATAAAACTTTTTTACAAAAGGGAGTTTAACAAGACTCGTGGCCACTCATTAAAATGTGTCTTTTTTCGACCTCACCTACTATAAAAGGCCTCGCTTGCAGTCTCTGCTCCAATTCATCCCAAAGGTGTTCTATCAGTTTGAGATCAGGACTCTGACCTGACACATTTTTGAGTTGTCACAAAAAAAGGAGTAGGGAAATATGTCTGTAGAAATGCCTGTGCTGATGACAACTGTCCAAGAGAAAATTCCCTCTGGCTTTGAGAGAAATTAATACAGCCAGAACATCTAAACAGTGGTGAGCTGCAGTACAATACATTTTGGTTCTTAGGTGTAGATATGCTTTAGGAAGTCAATGCTGTACTTCACCTTGTCTTGATACAATGCTTTTAGATTTGCTTTAGCCCCGTCATCAAAATTTTACTGGTTATATTGTCTTTTTGCTTCCCATGACTTACTCTACATATTTAATGTAATGGAAATAAAGGATAATGATGGAGTTATACTTTGAGCTACCACCATGGTATATTACAGAAGAAGAGGTAATGAACTGCTCACCTGTCTGTGTTGTCTGTGGCTGCTGTGGGGACGTTGAGGGTTTTTGAGAAGTGACATGTAAAGTTGATGACCTTGATGTAAGGGCTGCTGTTGTATTCATCTCTACACTTGGTGTCGTTTGTGTTGTTTGCACAGAGGTGAGGGTTAGGCCTGATGAACAAAGGTTTTTACTAGTAATTTGAGAATTGCAATTAAAAGGTCTGTTGATGCAAGTTATCCATAATATGAACTTTTAAAAAGACCATGTAGTGGTTTTGTATATATTCCCTTTATTAATTATGAGCAGGACAAAAAAGGAGATAGCGGGGACCAGTTACGACGCGCAGCGCGACTCGCGCCTGCGCAGTAGGGAACCGGGAAGTGTAGCCGCAATGCTTCACTTCCTGATTCCCTCACCTAGGATGGCAGCGGCAGCTGCCGAGAGTCGAGCGAGTGATCGGCGTCGGCTGCCGACATCGCTGGACCCTGGGACAGGTAAGTGGCCATTTATTAAAAGTCAGCAGCTACAGTATTTGTAGCTGCTGGCTTTTAATATTTTTTTTTTTAGGTGGACTCCCTCTTTAAATTACTATTTTGTAATTTCATATGCAGTCAGCAAGTGGCGCTTTCGGTTTATTTTTACATGATTTCCAGAGTTTCCTTATTGACTCTCAAGCTGAAATTTAGATACACAAGTGAATGGGTCAGAGTTTCTCTCTATGTCATTATATACAGTATTACTTTGTATGAGGTTTTCGAACAGAGAGGGGGAGGGAGAGGATATTTTTGCATGTTTTTCCACACTTTTTAGACACTATGGGGTTTATTTACTAAAGCTGGAGAGTGCAAAATCAGGCTCACATCTGCACAGAAGCCAATCAGCTTCTAAGCTCAGCTTGTTCAATTAAACTTTTGCAATAAATCCTGGAAGCTAAATGGTTTCTATGCAGAAGTGATCCTGATTTTTCACTCTCCAGCTTTAGTAAATAAACCACTATGTGCCCCACAGAAGTTTATTTGGGGCAGGATTGCACATTTTTTGGCCCCATAGCTGTATTATGAAAGTACCTTAAAATGAGCACATCACACTTTTTCAGGGCACTGTAGTTGACGCAGTGCCCACTCAGACAATGCTTTGATTTACCAAAGATCCCACCCAGCTCAGACTGTCCAGCCCAGTCTGCCACCCTGGGTACACAAAGTACATTACACATTATCATAAGCATGAACACATAACCATCCCACAATGGTTAGATAATGAGGTAGAGTTGACACAAGGCTAATCGCATCATAGGAACCTCCAAGAGGTAGCCAAATTAGCCGTCAGACAGAAACAATAGGTGACTTAATTAACAATAGGAATTCACATCTTGGGAATGGGGAGAGACACAAACTTGTGTAATCTGTCCACTAGACAAGTCATCAGAATACAAACACTGTCCCACCAGTCTGATACAGGGGAATTAATGTATTTTCATAGATCTCTTGAGAGACATTGTTGATAAATATTTCTGTCCCAAGTAGAGGGTTTTTTCCAACCCAGTCTGTAGGAGGGCCACCATATTCCCTCTGACCATTAACCTGTACAATATTAATATTGCATCTTTCCATCCACTGCAGAAGGGATGCTTTATTGTCTTTATCAGATAATTAATCCAAGCCTCGCTCTCAGTGTTCATCACATTGTCCATCATTAGAAAATGATCTGATCTCTCCATGGGCCATAATCAGTGGGTAGGAGGCTTGCCCCTTGTCTCCTCCAAAAGTCCCTGTCCCTGGTTGGGTCTGTCGTGCATATTAGGATATATTTATAAACATTTACATAGCAATTCATCAAGTGAAAGTGCATGTACATTTGTTTTATGTGACTGGGGGAAAAAAACAAACGATGAAAACAAACAATGCTGAAATCAGATCTGAAACAGTGAATGGGGGCGCACTGGTACCCCCTGCTGTGAGCAGCTTCATGCTGCAATGTGAACCCAGCCTAAGTGTAGAGATCAGTATACTCGGCATATAGTGGTTTTGGTGCATCTATTACAGTGTCTTACTTGGAACACCCCAATGAAAATTAGGTAAACCTTATTTGTAAGAACTGCTCACCTAACTGTGTTGTTGGTTTGCTTGTGATCAGGGAGGTTCTCTCTGTTGGCTGTTGAGTGGTGATAGTGATATCTAAAAAGAAAGACTTATATTAATTTGGGTATTATAAACTAAAGAAAAAAAAGCGAAGACTTGAAGTGTATCCACAGCTAAAACTTTTTTTCTTAGTTTTAGGAGTGGGAAAAGATTAGAACCCGTCAGGTTTTTACTGTTATCCAAGGTTTCATTAGAAAGATGTATCCTCACTATCTATCCTGGTTACATTTATCAGATAGGAAATAAGGGGAATTCAGACAGACAGAAATAAAAATGTTTACCTTCAACAGGGGGAAGGCTACAACCCCTGTCCGATTTTTATTTCATTTGTAAGTAGAATGGAGAAGTAAAAAAACGTGATAAAATCTGTGCTTGAGGTGAAATAGTTCATAAACAGTAGCTATGTTCGATACCAGGCATTGAACATAAATCCAAACAGTGCAGTGCTTATTTGACAAAAAAGTTGATAGATAGATAGATAGATAGATAGATAGATAGATAGATAGATAGATAGATAGATAGATAGATAGATAGATAGATAGATAGATCCTCCCTGGGTCAGCCTGGATGTCAAACCACTTCCTCACACTGAATCTATCTAAAACCGAGCTCTTAATATTTCCTCCCCCACGTGCCTCTTCCCCTGACTTCTCTGTCAAGATCAATGGCACATCTATCAGTCAGTCCCCACATGCCAGGGTGCTAGGGGTAACCTTAGACTCTGAACTGTCCTTCCAGGCCCACATACAATCCCTGTCCAATTCATGCCGCCTTAGCCTCCACAACATTTCCAGAATACTCCCTTTTTTAACTAATGACAACACCAAGCTTCTAATTCACTCCCTGGTTATCTCTCGACTACTGCAACTCCCTCCTTGGATTACCTTTACATAGACTATCCCCCGTTCAGTCCATAATAATTGCCGCTGCAAGACTCACCCACCTTACCAACCATTCATTGTCCTCCACCCCTCTCTGCCAATCCCTCCACTGGCTTCCACTCACCCAACGAATAAAATTCAAAGTACTAACAATAATTTACAAAGCCATCCATAACTCTGCCCCCAGGTACATCACTAACCTATTCTCAAAATATCAACCAAGCCGCTGTCTTCAGTCCTCCCAATACCTCCTGCTCTCTAGCTCCCTTGTCACCTCCTCCCATGATCGCCTCCAGGATTTCTCCAGAGCTTCTCCCATCCTTTGGAACTCCCTACCCCAATCAACCTGACAGTCCCTTAATCTATCCATCTATAGACGATCCCTGAAAACCCTTCTCTTTAAAGAAGCCTACCCTGCTTCTAACTTGTACACTGTTTTACTTCCTCCATCATCTCATCCCCCACAGCTATTACCTTTTTTATCAATTAACCCTCCCTTTTTAGATTGTAAGCTCTAATGAGCAGGCCCCTCTGATTCCTTTTGTACCAAATTGTAATATAACTGTAATGTCTGCCTTCATTTTGTTAAGCGCTGCGCAAACTGTTGGTGCTATATAAATCCTGAATAATAATTATAGATACTCATGAATAAACAGTAAATATCAGAGTGATTATATTACAAACAAATAAATATGTGACTTCAGATAAAAAGAAAATGTAACTCAAAGTCCACAAGAGAAAAGGCTAATGTGATGAGTTAAGTTTTCAGACCCAATTAATTTAAAATAAGGTCAGTGCTATACTCTAATAAAAGTGTATTAGCCGCTAGCAATAAAAGTGTAATATACAATACCTTTTATGAACAATAAAAATAAAATTGCAGGGTTTATGCAAATAAAAAATACAAATATTTGTACAAAAATAGTTCCACTTTGACCAACTATTCCACTATATTATTAGATAGTCTATTATGATGTCAACCTGGAAAAGCATTTAATTTCACAGGTACTGGAATCCCAAATAAAAGGATTGGCAACTCAGCAAAAGTATATGCTGCATCACACTAGGACTCAGCATAAACGCATTAATTAACAATTATCAGGTCCTCAATCCATCCTTTCCATCTAAGATTTATTCCAGCGGCACCAGCCAGTTCAACAATATCACATGTTGCTCAAAAGTAAAATATAAACAAATATAGTGTAGTAATGTTTTAATAAATATCAATGTTAAACTTTTCCTGCGCTAATCCAAACAACACAAGAACCTATATTAATAACCCTATATCACTGAAAAATACTATATAATACAATAAAAATAAAATACAATAATATATATTGCAAAATAGTGCTTCACCAGTTTATTGTGATCATTTTTTTAAATAAAACACCAAGTGAATAAACACTGTGCTCAATTCATATGTACAAAAACAAAGCAAAACTCCCCACCCTTACAGAGCACACGCTCACCGACACTCTATGTAGAGTCAAAGCATTCTTCCTCCCGAACCACTGTACCACTCTCCCAGTAAGAAATCACCACAAGGCAGATAAAATAAATTGCCCATATAGTGTAGTATTTATTTAACAACTGGTGGGTAACAGCACTATAACACACATATATAAAGACTCGCCTTTAAAACACCAATAGGTCGACTCGACTGAAACTCAGATTACCGGCCGTCACTCTGAGTGCTGATGTGGTGGCAGATGGACCACTTTAGCATACACCCAACGCAAAGTGAGGAACGAATACCGCGCTTGTATAGCAAAAAATAAAAAACCCAGTGGTGATTAAATACCACCAAAAGAAAGCTCTATTTGTGTGAACAAGATGATAAAAAGTTCATATGGGTACAGTGACCGCGCAATTGTCATTCAAAGTGTGACACCGCTGAAAGCTGAAAATTGGCCAGGGGTAAAAAGGGGTAAAAGTTCCTGGTAAGCAAGTGGTTAAAACACCATCAACATATTTTGTGGATCTTTAGTGGTAATGAAACACTTTGATGGTGTTTTAATCAATTTTTTTATCAATAAGTACCAACCTTCTTGAAGAATCCACTTTGACATACCTTTTTATTTAATGGGTGCCTCAGCTGACCACATATTGATTCTATTTTGAGGCCTTATTACCATTGTTCCCCATATCTGATTGCAACATAGCGCAGTGCAAGAAAACCCAGATGAGCATCAAGCGCAACTGTCTACACTTTGCATGTGCTAAAATAGGTTGTTTGACCCTAGGATGGGTAATACAGCAACCTTATGAATACACTTTTTTCCATACTTTTCACATGCTGAGTCCTATGCTTAGAGAGATCTGGCTTGTGGATTTTCATCCCTCTTTTCCTCCTTGTGTCTGCTCATCTGGAGCACCACTGACTCAGTTTTGTAGATTGGAAGGGGTTGGAAAGTATAATCTCTTCTGTGTACCAAACACACAAGTTACTCCATATTTATTACTTCAATAATATACCTACAGCTCAATGAGAAACTAATGTGCCACAGGCTGTAGATATAATAAGAGGTGATCCTTAAACCTGAAATGTATTTTAAGGGGTTCTCCTGGAGCTAAGAACCAACATCAAAAAAAAGTTTTAACTGTAATTCTCAAGTTACCACTAAAAAAAATTGACGTGCTAAAAATGATAAGTGCCAAAATCATGACAAGTGACACAAAATAAATTGCAATGATAAATAACCAAAAAATGAATCTTGGGTGCATCAAACCATATAAACCTAAAGTGGTGTATCAATGTGCAGATACAAATGCTAGGTGAGTAAAAGAAAATATTGTACAAGAGTCCAATTAGCAAATAGTGAAGTGAAAAAAACGAAGATCAATCCATATATGAAAAAATAAAATCCATAATGTAAAAAATAAATCATAAAAAGTCAAATAATTGATGTAGATTCAAAGGTGATGTGTTGTGAGGTTCCATACTGGAGTGATAAGTGAAAAAGATATAGCCTCCACCACAGAAAAATACTGCCGCTTACCAGAAATCGGTGGTCCCTTATTACAGGGGACCACACTGTGCGAGTGACTGTAACCCCAGCCCGGGATCTCCCTGGCAAGCAATGGACTCCTCGGCGTCAGCGGGGGTGATCAGCAGAAGGATCGGTCATATGGTAGTTTTTTCACCAAAAAAACCCATAAAGGCTCCACATAGCGTAAATCCTTAAACATTTATTTTGAGTAGAAAAAACAAATGGACACTTACAAAACGATGGATGTACATGCGCAAGGTAAACCTGAAGGAATAAGCCGGCCGGCTTCCACACAGCCCGTAACTTCGGGACTGGACGTACAGCGGTGACGTCAGGACATAGCTCCTCCTCCCTATGTCGTTTCGTCATTAGCGGACATGGTCACGGGATACGGGCAGCGTCCTGACGTGCTGCTTAAATATCAAACTAACAACCACGCCTCGATCTATGTCACAAGGCAAGAATCACAGGGCGCCATCCCACTCAAGGGAAAAACTAAGGGCAAACCCGTCAGACATCTGAAGAGCCATGCAAGTGTGGGTCAACAGTAAAAACAAATAAAAATATTTTGCTCATTAAAGAACTAAAACAAACAGGGATGGTCTAAAATAATAAATGATTATTTTATTATTTTTATTTGACTTTTTATGATTTATTTTTTACATTATGGATTTTATTTTTTCATATATGGATTGATCTTCGTTTTTTTCACTTCACCTTTATGGACAATTGCTAATTGTACTCTTGTACAATATTTTCTTTTACTCACCTAGCATTTGTATCTGCACATTGATACACCAATTTAGGTTTATATGGTTTGATGCACCCAAGATTCATTTTTTGGTTATTTATCATTGCAATTTATTTTTGGTCACTTGTCGTGATTTTGGCACTTATCATTTTTAGCATGTGTCAATTTTTTTTTAGTGGTAACTTGAGAATTACAGTTAAAACTTTTTTTTGATGTTGGTTCTTAGCTCCTGAAAATGATCCCTGTTTTATAAAGGTATTATTTTAAAGGAATAGTTTAGCAGTTTTTTTTTTTTATATAGTCCCTATTATATATTATGTACCGGACTAAACATAACTTTTTTTAAGAATATTGTTTTAGTTTCGTAAATAGTAAATGTGGTATATGAATAATTTATGTTTTCATATGCAGGCAGCAGGTAGAGGTTTTGGCTCATTTTCACACGCTTTTCAGGATCACCTGATTTGCTTCTAATGTGAAATTTACATATGTAAGTGAATAAATCAAAATATTGACATCTCCCTCCTCTTTCCTTACATATGTATCTGTATGACGTGCCAATCAGAGCCAGAGAGGTTTATTTACTAAAACTGGAGAGTGCAAAAAAAAAATACAAATATGTTATACTTACCTGCTCTGTGCAGTGGTTTTGCACAGAGCAGCTCAGATCCTCTGATTCTCTCCTTTTCGGGTCCCCCCGGCAGCACTCCTGGCTCCTTCCCCTCAAGCAGTGCCCCCAGAGAAAGCCGCTTGCCCTGGGGGCACCGTTGCATGCTCACTCGTGAGTCACTGCTCCATGCGTCCATAAGACACTTACTGCCGTGGTTTCACCCTACCCCCCTGCTCTCTTCTCATTGGCTCATTGGCTGTGATTGATAAAAATAGGTGAAGAGGATGCACTAGTAAACTGATTACGGAAACTGACGCACCTGATACTCCCTGAATACTGGGAGATAAAAATTAGTGAAAGAAATAAAGTACGCTGTCTCAAAAATACTCAATGAGCTAAAATCAAAGTTTACAAACGCAAATATTGGTGCTCTTTAAATAACGTGCACAACTGTTACTAGTTACTTGAAACATATGATGCAACACAACATCAATTAAAAAATAACACAATGTGAGCAAACATAAGTTGCAAAAGTGACATGTGTAATACCATGGGTAAGTATACATCAAAGATGATAAAATATAAGTGAATATCTGAAACAAAAAAAAATGTCCCAAATAGGACTCTATTGAAAGTTGATAAAACAGTCCAAAATAATGTAGAGTGCTGCATGGATGCTATTCCAAAACCTTCAAAGTGCTGCATACATCACCAATGCGCTCAAATAATTAATGGCCACTTACCAGACCTCAAAGGTCAATGGCCATATACACTGCTCTCAGCTGAGAGACTTCGATCTGTATCACCGTCTATGTGGAACTCCGGATGGTCAAAGACTCCTGGCTCATAGATAGGAGTGAAAATGAAAAGGAGGACCGATAGTGCATTATCTTTTTAAAAACGTACATAATGTAAGTCTGCAAGTAAGACTAGCCAGGAAGTGGGGAGGTTGCAGATGCCGGGGTGTGTACACAGGTGAACAGAAGTCTACAACAGGGCAACAGATGCTTCAATCAAACTGTGCTCCTGGGACCTGAAAGCACCCTTTTAAAGATCACAGATCTACAGCCTTCATAAAAATAAGGAATAATTTTTTTAGGAGGAACATTTTTGCACTGGACACATCACGAGATTCTGTGCTAGATTCAAGCAATCAGTCTTTAGGTGCGATTCTTTTTTAATAAATGTAAGTTTTTAAAAAGATAGTGCCTCAGTCCTCCTTTTCATTTTCACTCCTATCTGTGGGTCGGGAGCCTTTGACCATCCATCTATAATTTAATAGTTAGTAATGGTTAAGGTATTATTAGTTAGTTATTATTTAAGATTTTTGGATTTTGGAATTTTCAGATTTTCATTCTTTTGAATTTTCAGATTTTTATTCTTGTTTTCGGATTTTCAAATTGCCAAATTTTCGAATTTTCAAATTTTGAAATTTCTGAATTTTCAAAATTTCCAATTTCCGAAATTTCCAATTTCTGAAATATAGAATTTTCCTATTTCCGAAATTTCCAATTTCCGAATTTCGAATTTTTGAATTTCCGAATTTCAAAATTTTCGCAAATTCAAAATTCGAAAATTTGGAAATTGAACAATTCGGAAATTTGGAAATTTTGGAATTACCTAATTTGTCAAGATTCGTTAAAAAACTAGTTTGGAACTAAACGAATTGCACATGTCTAGTAGTAGGTAGAGGGCTCCATAACACTGAGAAGACCTGGGTAGAGGGAAGAGGGCTCCATAACACTGAGAAGACCTGGGTAGAGGGAAGAGAGCCCCATAACACTGAGAAGACTTGGATAAAAGGAAATGGGCCCCATAACACTGAGAACTGGGTAGAAGAAAGAAGGCTCCATGACACTAAGAAGAACTGGGTAGAAGAAAGAAGGCTCCATAACAATGAGAAGACCTGGTTTGAAAAAAAAGGGGGCCCCATAACAGGAAGGCCTGTGTCAAAAGGGGCTCAATAAAGACCAAGAAAGTCTACACTATGAGAGCACCTGGTTTCTTGCAATCATTTGAGTAGCCTGGAGTCCTGTTCGTTACGAAAATTGTGACCTATAATCAAAGCTAAGTTACATTTTAGTGTATCCCTATCATATACAGATCATTGTCAATGCTTTTTTGCATGGAAGGATAGATAGTGTGTGCATATGTGTGCTGTATGCATATTTGTAATACTCTGTATGTTGTGTTTTTTTCTTACAATTGTAAGTAGTTTGTATGTACAGAATTCATATTTAGTAAAATCACATTAATCCATTACAGGGGTTTCTGCTTCCTTGCTTTACTGCAAAGTAACATAAAAGATACCAGCAAAATAGTGCTATAATTTTCCTTGTCAAAAGAAGTTTATTGAGTATACAATGTTATAAAGATACATAAAGTAAGTTTACAAGGATCTATAACGTAAGCTCATTGTTTTACAGTAGGGTTTATATAGGTAAATATCATGAAATTTCAAATATTAAACATTGGGTTCACGTAAACCTAAATTAAAGATATATATCATTTCCTTAGTTACTTTTGTAGGTATTTAAATGATTTATACCTACTATACATATTGTTTACAAGTAGAGTGTATATAGGTCAAATAAATTCTGATAATGAGCTTTAATCGTAAGGTGGAGAAAAGGAAAGAGAAAGAAGAAAAAGGGTTGAAAGGTAGAGGTATGGTCCAGAAGGTTGTCCCACTCGTCAGTTTATTATTCTTTTTAGTTCTCTTTGAAGCCTTAGAATGGGTGTCTCTGTAAGTCATTTAATCTGTTACCATGGCAACAGGACAGAGTCATTGAAGTTTGACAGGAACTGTTGTTTTATCCAAGGATGCCAAAGCTTTTCAAATTTTGGAATTTGATTTTGATCGATGGCTACCATCTTAGCATGGGACATTGTATTATTCATTCTGTGAATTGTTTCTGCTAGTACCAATGTAGGAGATTTCCATGCCTTGGCCACTGTTTGTTTTGCAGCCGTTATTAATTGGATAATAAGTTTGAATTGAGAGAGTGTCAACCATTCCGGTTTTAGATTAAGTAAAGTTAAATATGGATCTGGTTGTATTATTTTTTTAAATATTTTAGATGCAATCACGAAGACTTCCTTCCAGAAGGTTTGGATTACTGGGCACGTCCACCATATGTGTAAATATGTGCCTATTTCTGGGCATCCTCGAAAACAAAGAGCTGAGGTATTAGGTGAATATTTTGACACTCTAGCGGGTACAAGGTACCAGCGAGTTAGGACTTTATAATTTGTCTCCAGTGCTAAGATGTTGGGTGAAGATGACTTAGATGTGAGCCATATGTTAGACCAGTCCGTGTCTTCTAAAGTTCGTCCCAGGTCCTCCTCCCACCTCTGATCGTAAGAGGGTCTATTAAGATTTGCTACTCCATATAATTGATTATAAAGTGATGAAATTGTACCTTTAGCAAATGGATCTTTTGTACAGATTGATTCAAAAATGGATAATTGGGATAATGGTGTATCCCCCTTTAGGAATGGTGTATAGAAATTTTTGATTTGGAGATATCTAAATATCTCAGAGTTTGGTAGATCATATTTTTCTCTAAGCAATGGGAATGAAAGGAATGATTTAGATGCTATGAAGTCATTTAGTGTCTGAATGCCTGATGTTGTCCAAGCTTTAAAAGAATTTGGGTAGATCCAACGCCGGATAAAAGGCCGGATTTCTGATAAAAGAAAGGAGAGGATTGTGTGGAGATTGTAACTGATATTTGGTTTTTAGTTTATCCCAGAGAGATAAGAAGTGTTTAGTTATGGGATTATGAATTTTAAAGCGGTCTTTAGGATCAAGCCATAATAAATTTGATATTAATAGAGGGTCATTTTCTGAAGCCTCTATAAATACCCATAATGGGATTTCCTGTTTTGCATGGTATTTGGACAGACTGGCCAAATGTGCTGCTCTGTAGTAGTTAGTAAAATTAGGGTATCCCAGGCCTCCTTTATTTTTGGGAAGATGTAGTGTGTGTATAGGTATACGTGGTTTAGAAGAGCCCCATATAAACGAAGTTGCTCTTTTTTGTACTATTCTCAAAAAATAGGAAGGAATTGGAATAGGGAGGACTCTGAATAGATAAAGCAATTTGGGTAGAATAGTCATTTTGATTGCATTAATCTTCCCTATCCAGGATAAAGGAAGTTGCGACCATTGTTTTATTAGATTTGTGATCTGTCTTAATACAGGAGGATAATTGGTTGAGAATAAGTCAGAATGAGATGCTGTTAAATGAATTCCAAGATATGGGATTGATTTTTCTGCCCATGTGAATGGGAGTGCAGCCCTAGCCGGGATCAATTCCATGTTTGTGAGTGAAATATTAAGCACTAGGCATTTCTTAGGATTAATCATAAGGGCTGCAAATCCATCAAGAGCTGGTATTAAGTTAGGACCAGAGACCTGTGGTGATGATAGAAAAAGTAATATATCGTCTGCAAATATACATAATTTGTGTGTAATACCTCCTACTTCAATGCCAGTTATAGTTTGGTTTGTTCTGATGTATTGGGCCATGGGTTCGAGTATAAGGGCAAATAATAAGGGAGATAATGGGCAACCCTGTCGGGTACCTCTTTCGATATTAAAGGCTTCAGATTTGTATCCAGCATATTTTATATAGGCTTTGGGTTTATTATATAATGCTTTGATCCATGTTAAAAAGTGGGATCCAAAACCCCATTTTTGTAATGAATATTGCATATATTGCCAGGATACTGTGTCAAATGCCCTCTTAATATCGAGAGATAGAAAACATAAAGGGATTTTCCGTTTTTTAGCAATATGTGCCAATAACACTGCCCTGCGTATATTATCGCCTGCCTGTCTATTTGGCATGAAGCCTACTTGATCTCTATGTATTAATTTTCCTATAATGCTATTGAGGCGTTTTGCTATTATTTTTGCTAATAATTTAATATCGAGGTTTAACAGAGAGATAGGCCGATAATTCACACAGGAAGTATCATCAGAAAGGGGTTTTGGGATCATACAAACAATTGCCATTAGTGTTTCTTGCCGAAAAGAATGTCCATCTAGAAGTTTGTTAAAAGTTTCAGTGAGAATGGGAGAGAGTATTTCTGAGAATGTTTTATAGTATAAAGCCGAGTAGCCGTCTGGGCCTGGTCTTTTGTTAAGTTTTAGGTCTTTTATGGCGTTAGCAACTTCATCTATAGTTATAGGCTCATCCAAACTGCTTTTTTGATTCTGAGATAACTCAGGTAAGGTTATTTTTGAGAAGAAGGATTCAGCCTCTGTAGGATTAAATTCATTGTTTGTCTTGTATAAAGTTGCGAGATGTGAGTGAAATTTATGGACTATTTTAACTGGATTACAAGTGTAAACATTTTTTGATAATTTCAAACATATTGGTTTGAAAGATTTGTTAGTTGAATTTAATGCCCGAGCCAAATATGTACCTGGTTTGTTTGCATTCATGTAGAAATTGTGTTTGGAGCGTTTGAGGGATTTATCAACTGACTCAGTGAGAAATAGATCGTATTCCAATCTAGATTTTTCCAGATGAGATTTTGTACTCTGAGATGGATTATCTTGAAACGATATGTAGGCTGCATTAAAATTGAGTTCTAGTTTTTTTGCTAGATTTTTGCGTTCCCGTTTAAATAGTGCCATTTGTCTTTGTATTGTACCACGCAAGACAGGCTTATGAGCTTCCCACAGTGCTATTGGGGAGATGTCTGTTGTATTATTAATTGATATGTATTCCTTTAAAGCTTGTTCAATGGCCATCTGATGTAGTGGGTGTTTGAGCATTATGTCCGGTAAGTACCACGTTGGGTCATGCGCTTTTGGTATGGCTGAGGCTATAGTAGTGTATACTGCATTATGGTCAGACCACGGAATCGGAATTATATCTGATGCAATAATTTCTGGTATCATTCCTATTGTTAGAAAATATGATCTATTCTGGTGAAGGTTTGATGAGGGTGCGAGAAATAAGTGAATTTCTTTTTCATTGGGTTACTTTCTCTCCACGAATCTACCAGATTGTATTTGGAAAGAAGTTGAGAAAAAGGTAATCTAGAGGTTATTTTGGATGGTGTAAAAGGTGATTTATCAAGAAATGGGAGGAGGACCTGGTTCGAATCCCCACACATTATCACTGTTCCTATTTTGTGTGTATTAATCACTTGTAATATATGTGAGAGGAATGGTGTAGGTTGTTTGTTAGGAGCGTAGTAGGAAATCAACGTGATTGCTGTATCCATTATATAACCCATGAGTATCAGGTATCTACCTTCTGGGTCTTTAATTTCTGATGATAAGGTGAATGGTGTGGATCGGTGAAATGCAATTAGAGTTCCCCTTTGCTTGGTACAGGCAGAAGCCGTGTAAATTTGTTGATAAAAAGGAGAAATATATTTTGGAGTAGAATCTTTGGTGAAGTGTGTTTCTTGGAGGCATACTATGTGAGCCTTCTTGTTATGGAAAGTACGGAAGGCTTTGGTCCTTTTTTGAGGGACAGTTATTCCCTGAACATTCAGGGAAAGTATATTCAGTGGTGCCATGGCAATAGATCAAATAGTTTTGACTTACTTTTTGTTATGCAGAGCTGACTGCGCAGATCAACCTGTGTGGACTGAAGAGATGAATAGATAGAAAAGAAACCAGTGAATTCTGGAGTAAAGAGTAAACAAAAAACATATGAGATTAGATGATACATTGTATAAATTATTTTTTGCAAGTAATCACAATTTACCCATGAAAGAGAATAAATATCTCTCTCAGGGGAATAAGTGCCTTCGTCACACTCCCACATAATATGGTTGGGAGAATGAGGAGGGCTAATGGGGGTACACGGATCTTCCGCTTACAGGAGAGAAGTGCTATGTCAAAAGACATCAAAATGATGTTTCATTAATTGGAGTGCAGAATATAGTTTTTGTTGAAATTATTTATTCCAGGGTGGTTGTATATGGTTAGTCTTGCCCTAGGCTAAATAATTCAGTTAGAAATGTACTGTTAATAACTTTGGTATTGATGAAGATAGTTTGAATTATTTTGGGATTTTAATCCTTTTAGAGTAAACAATTACATATTTTATTCATATGTAACTGTTTAGATATGTTAACTCTAAAATTGAGGTTGTATTGCTTCAGATTAGAATAAACAAAAACATAATTCTAGGAACTAGTTAGGTAATAATATATTTGTTTTAAGAAAAGAAAGAAAAACCTTCCATTATTTCTGGATTATTGAACATATTTGTCCTAAAAAGTAATAAATCTATTGTTATTACCTGATAATATATAACTGAACAAGAATTTCCTTATTTCACTTATGTATTCTAAGGCTATATGAATCAGAAGTAATAAGAAATATAACTGGAATGTAACATGATCCCACACAGTGTGTGACTATCAGAATGCAGTTACATTCAGTTATAAATATAGGTTTTTTATAGAGAACCATCTCTTAGTATAATAAATGAAGAGATATCAGGAATTAGGATGTCAGTCCATTGAATCTTCTTGGTCCATGGATGATGTGGCATAATGGCCTCTTTTGTGAGAATGATGATTCCCATTTTGTTCTGAAATTTTCTGGGTGCTGCCTGAAGGTGAAGATGATGCCATTCTTCTGCGTGTGGGAGTGTTGCTGCTTGTGGGTTCTGTCAGATTTAATTTTAAAAGGGTTTGTTGTAGTTCATCTGCTGATCTGCTTCTGTAAATTGTACCTTGGTAGTTAAATCTGACTGAAAAGGGGAAGCCCCATTGATACATAATGTTGTGGCGTTGCAGTTCCATTAGTTGGGGTTTCATGGATCGTCTTTTAGTAATAGTAAGTTGGGATAGGTCAGCAAAAATTTGATAATTGTGTCCTTGAAAATTAAGTTCCTTTTTTTCTCTTGCAACAATTAGTATTTGTTCTTTCGTTCTGTAATAATGACATTTTGTGATTATATCACGTGGGGGTCCATCTTTCTTTTTGGCTGTGAGGGCTCTGTGTACTCTGTCCAGTTCTAAACGTTCAATAGGGATATCTGGCTTTAGTTCTTGTAATAGAGCAGTAATAGTAGATTGCAGGTCTGTCACAGTTTCAGGTATTCCCCTTATGCGCAAGTTTGAACGTCTGGCTCTATTTTCGTAATCTTCGAGCTTAGTTTGAAGTATTAAATTCTCTTTTTTTAATTGTTCCAATTCTGTTATATTTTCTTGGGTTGTAATTTCAATTTCATCCATTTTTATTTCTAAGGCTGCGGTGCGGTTTCCCAGCTCTCTTATTTCTTTGGTTAGGCTTTTTGTTATTTGGTCTGAGGTTTATTTTAAAGCCTTATGAAGCATCTTTTCAAATTGTAATAATATTACTGGGGATACTGAGGAGGCTTGTGGAGAAGTTTGTGAGAGGATTTGTTCTGTATCTGACTCAAATGGAGAGTCTTGCTGTGACATTTTCTGTCTGTGAGAGCGCCCTGATGCTGTATCTTGTGAGGTGACTGGAGCTGCTTCAGCTGCAGTGAGTGCCTGTGAGCTCTTTGTGAGGTGATTTTTATTTCTGCCACGGTTTTCTCCCAGTACCATATTTCCTGCCCAAACTTTCACAGTTTGTTCCCTGGGGCAAAAAGGTTCAAATGGATACCTTTTGAGCCTGCAGGCTCCGCTTTGTCCTTCTCTTCTCTCCTCAGCGGTGTGGAGCTCTAACAATGCATGTCTGCTCCGCTAGGCTCCGCCTCCTGCCCCCCAGTGCTATAATTTTCTGTACAACTGAAATACCCATATAGGAATTGAGATAGTTGATCTTGGCTAAATGTAGGGCTGTGTATCTTATTGCTCTAGGTTGTCTGCCATATTAGGAAAGAAAAGTCATATGGCACCAACAAAAAGAGAACTCAGTGCAGGGATAAGGTGATATCATTGCATGTATAAAGTGTACTAGGTATCGAGGAGTTTTGGTACACTCTACTGCCTGTAGCTGTGGATATCTGAACCATACACTTGCCTACAATGGCACAGAACAGTGTTCCTGGTGTACCTGTATTGTTCAGGCATGGTGAATCTTTCTGAAATAGTTAGTGAACCAACAATTAGTGCTAGTGAACTGCTCACCTGACTGTGGTGTCTGTAGCCCTGTGACCAGTGAAGTTCTCTGTGTTGGCTCATGAACTATACTATAGCTTCTGCAAATGAAGAATATTCTCTGAATCGAGGACAGGCAGTTGAATGAAAGTTCCCCTTCCTCCATTCAGAGACCGTTTTTCATTCATAGAAGCTCTAGTATATGGGCATAGTCAGTACTCTTGATGAGTACTTATGATAGGTCCCTCAGCTTTATTAAAGCGGTTCTAAACCCGTGGGAGCCGCCGTTCATGGCAGAGGTATCTGAAGGTGGCCGTTCCTTCAGAGCGCATGCGCCAGTGATGTCACTTGCTGCATGTACAGTAAATCTCTCCTAAATGCTGCATGTTTAGGAGATATTTACACTACCTATAGGTAAGCATTATTATAGGCTTACCCATAGGTAAAATTTAGTGATGGAAGTTTACTTCCACTTTAATCCCCACCACATTGGATGTTTATAGCAGCGCTGGTGGGGGGGTGTAGTTTGGAGAAGGAATATTTCAACTAAACAAGGGACCAGCAGCACAAAGGACAATTCAGATAGTAAATCATGTCCCTTGTGCTGATTTTTTTAAACAAACAAATAGAGCTTTAATAAACTGCAAATAGGTGTTTAAGCCGAACAGCAAGCATAAACAAATACACAGTTAAAATAAATTTATAAGAGCTGTTTGACCAGCCAAAGGATTTGATACACTTTCTGATACACTACCCTTGCATTTTACACACCCCTGCTAGACAGCAGAGCCAGGATAGTGACCCTATTTTTCTCTAAATGCTAAATACCCTGGTTATATCTCCAAACTCAGCTTATGACTGGATAGTGAAGGTGCAGCAGAAGCACTTGAATGGTGGTTTCCACATATCTTTAATACAAAAAAAGTCTGGTATTCAGAGCAGAGGATCCCAGCACAGTATAAGTTACTATAAAACCAAGGGGTTAGGTTTTTAGTACGGAAGGGTTAGTGTGAAAGTTGCAGGACATTTTGGTGGTAGGGTTGCAAGGAGGAATAATGTTATGGTTACAGGGATACAAGGATTATCAGGGATTATTAGCATTCGGGGGAGAGTAGGAGGAGCAGCAGTGCGGAGGGCTGGAGAGACGGAGTTCCGATCTCAGCCGAGACCGAGAGCCAGGGGAAAAAGATTTTGTTGGGGAAACCGATCTCAGCACAACACCGGGCCGCCTGCTCTCTCACCCACCCGCATATAATATCTGGGGGGGGGCAATTGCCACATTGCCCCCTCTGGATCCACCCCTGCAGGGAGGTTTAGTGTAAAGTTTACAGGGGGAAGGTTACTATTATACAGTATTTGTATGGTACCAACAAATTGAGCAGCACTTTAGAAAAATGGAGGCATTCAGTACAGTTACAATTTAATTCAATACAAGAGGAATCAGAGGGCCCTGCTCGTTTGAGCTTACAATCTAAACGTTAGTGTTAGATTTACAGGGAGGGTTAGTGCAATGATTAGAGGGAGAGGTTGTACAGTACCTTGAAAAAGTATTCATACCCCTTGACATTTTTCAAATTTTGTCATGTTAGAACCAAAAATGTAAACGTATTTTATTTGGATTTTATGTGATAGACCAAAACAAAGTGGCACATAATTTTGAAGTGAAAGGAAATTGATAAATGGTTTTCAACATTTTTTACAAATAAATATGTGAAAAGTGTGGGGTGCATTTGTATTCAGCCCCCCTGAGTCAATACTTTGTCGAACCACCTTTCACTGCAATTACAGCTGCAAGTCTTTTTGGGGATGTCTCTACCGGCTTTGCGCATCTAGAGAGTGACATTTTTGCCCATTCTTCTTTGCAAAATAGCTCAAGCTCTGTCAGCTTGAATGGAGAGCGTCTGTGAACAGCAATGTTCAAGTCTTGGCACAGATTCTCAATTGGATTTAGGTCTGGGCTTTTTTTTGCAGACTCTAACAGGTTTGTCTTCTAAGACGGTCCTGTATTTGGCTCCATCCATCTTCCCATCAACTCTGACCAGCTTCCCTGTCTCTGCTGAAAAAAAGCATCCCTACAACATGATGCTGCCACCACCATGTTTCACGGTGGGGATGGTGTGTTCAGGATGATGTGCAGTGTTAGTTTTCCTTCACACATAGCATTTTGCTTTTAGGCCAAAAAGTTCAATTTTGGTCTCATCTGACCAGAGCACCTTCTTCCACATGTTTGCTGTGTCCTCCACATGGCTTCTCACAAACTGCAAACAGGACTTACTGCGGCTTTCTTCCAACAATGGCTTTCTTCTTGCCACTCTTCCATAAAGGCCAGATTTGTGGAGTGCACGACTAATAGTTGTCCTGTGGACAGATTTTCCCACATGAGCTGTGGATCTCTGCAGCTCCTCCAGAGTTACCATGGGTCTCTTGGCTGCTTCTCTAATTAATGCTTTCCTTGCCCAGCCTGTCAGTTTAGGTGGACAGCCATGTCTTGGTAGGTTTGCAGTTGTGCCATACTCTTTCCATTTTTGGATGATGGATTGGACAGTGTCTGTGAGATGTTCAAAGCTTGGGATATTTTGTTATAACCTAACCCTGCTTTAAACTTCTCCACAACTTTATCCTTGACCTGTCTGGTGTGTTCCTTGGCCTTCATGATGCTGTTTGTTCACTAAGGTTCTCCAACAAACCTCTGAGGGCTTCACAGAACAGCTGTATTTATACTGAGATTAAATTACACACAGGTGGACTCTATTTACTAATTAGGTGACTTCTGAAGGCAATTGCTTCCACTAGATTTTAGTTAGGGGTATCAGAGTAAAGGGGGCTGAATACAAATGCACACCACACTTTTCAGATATTTATTAGTAAACAATTTTAAAACCATGTATCATTTTCCTTCCACTTCACAATTATGTGCACTTTATGTTGGTCTATCACATAAAATCCCAATAAAATACATTTACGTTTTTTGGTTGTAACATGACAAAATGTGGAAAATGTCAGGGGGGTATGAATACTTTTTCAAGGCATGGTAAGTGTTATGCCGCATACACACGAGCGGAATTTCCGACAGAAAGAGTCCGATGGGAGCCTCTCATCATATATTCCGGCCGTGTGTATGCCCCATCGGACTTTTTCTGTCGAAAATTCAGACGGACTTAGATAGAGAACATGTTCAATATTTTTCCGATGGAACAAATTACTATCGGAAAAAACGCTCGTCTGTATGCTGTTCCGACGCACCAAAAACGACGCATGCTCTGAAGCTACTGGCTATTGAATTCCGTTTTCTAGTCCCGTCATACGTGTTGTACATCACCGCGTTCTGGACGATCAGAATTTGGTGTGACCGTGTGTATGCAAGACAGCTTCAGCGGAATTCCATCGGAACTCCGTCGGAAAAACGTTCAGAGTTTATTCCGACGGCAAAACCGGTCGTGTATACAGGGCATAAGGATTACAGGGAGGGTTGGTGTTAGGGTTACATAAGGAGTTAATGTTAGGGTTACAATGACGTGTATTGTGAGGGTTACAGGGAAGGTTAATGTTAAAGTAATTGTAAAGGCAGAAGGTTTTTTTTTCTTAATGCATTCTATGCATTAGGATAAAAAAGCCTTTTGTATGCCCCTCTCAGCCCCTCTCAGCCCCTCTAATACTTACCTGAGCCCCATCTAGCTCCAGCGATGTTGTAGCAGATTCTTGGCTGCCTGGAACTCCCCTCCTTATTGGCTCCCGCTGCTGTCAATCAAAGCCAGTCAGCCAATGAGAAGAGAAAGGGGGCGGGGTTGTGCTACTGTTTTGTATTTGAATGGACACAGGGAGCTGTGGCTCGGCTCGGTCAAGCTGTTTGCTGTGGGGGCACTCAACAGGAGGGAGGGGTCAGGAGCACCAAAGAGGGACAAGAGAAGAGGAGGATCTGGGCTGCTCTGTGCAAAACCACTGCACAGAGGAGGTAAGTATGACATGTTTGTTATTTTTAACTAAAAAAAAAACGAGACTTTAGTATCACTTTAAGGTTAGTTCTAGAATAACAATTGGGTTTATTGTGAGGGTTAAAAGTATGGTTAGGGTTGCAGTAACAGTATTATTAATTATTATTAATTTACCAGTTGAATGCATTTACATGCATACATTTTATGGGCATAGTGTTTAAGCACGTTTAGATGCATTTAGACACGTTTAGGCATGTTTGCGTATTTTCTGCTGATACGCTCCTCACAAGAACACACCTTTGGTGGGTGTTTTTGTCTGTAAATGCTCCACTTCTAATACACCAGTGAACTCCTATGTGTGCATGAACCTACATAGGTTTACAAAAATTCATTAGAAGTTTGAATATCAAGAAGTACCATCTTTCTAACCCTGTAACACGTACTTTACCAAATGATTCTAAACCATCAGGTACCCATTCGTCTCTTCGTAATAAATCGGTCTTTAATCCCCCTAATCGTGACACTAAGTTTGTGGAAGTTTTCAAAAACATGGTGACTAGAGATCTCGACACACTTAAGATCCGGAAGGCACAAGATCCATCCTATGTCAAAAAGGGCATCGAGTCCCTCTTAGAACGGAGGGATCTCGTAATACGCCCAGCGGACAAGGGGGGTGGTCTGGTCGTTCTTAGTAAAACCTATTACAACAACGAAATGGAGAACATGCTTAATGACTATAGTACCTATGTTCTACTCAGCAAAGACCCGATGTTTGAGTATAAAGAGGAATTACACTTTCTGGTAGAAAGAGGCAAACACATTGGAGTCCTTAACAAAAAAGAAGCTTCTTACTTAGATCCACTTTTTTGCCGTACCCCTATCATTTATTGTTTACCTAAATTACATAAAAATAGTACCAATCCACCTGGCCGCCCCATAGTCAATGGTATAGACTCAGTCTCTTCTAGACTGGGTCAATACATTGACTCTTTTTTGCAACCTTTGGTTACGGGAACCCGTTCCTTTATTAAGGATACCAAACACATCATCCAAATTCTAGAAGCCCTTTCCTTTTCTTCTTCTTGTTTGCTAATAACAGAGGACGTTAGTTCCCTCTATACGATTATCAGCCATGAAGATGCGTTAGCATCAGTCCGATGGGCCTTCAGAACATCGGATCTGACCAGAAGACATAAAAATTATATCTTAGATTGCCTAAAGTTTTGCTTATCTAAAAACTACTTTTGGTACAATAAACGTTTTTTTCTACAAACCAGGGGAGTCGCGATGAGTGCCCGCTTCGCTCCCAGTGTTGCCAATTTATTTATGGCACACTGGGAGGAAGAGTTTATCTATAAGAACACACCCCCTGAGCTTAAATGTTACCAGCGTTATATTGACGACATCATTATGGTGTGGGATGGTAATAGATCGAACTTGGATGCCTTTATGCGAAAACTCGATGAGAACAATAGAAATATTGTTCTCTCCTGGAATATAGATAAAGTTCATGTTACCTTTTTGGATTTAGACATTTTCTTGAAAGATAATCAGTTGGAGTTAAAAAATCATTTTAAGCCTACGGACCGCAATGCGTACATACCCCTCGGGAGTTGTCACCATCTTCAATGGTTGTGTAATATTCCCAAGGGGCAATTTGTACGGATTAGGCGGAACTGTACGCATGAGCATCATTACCTTGAACAATCTGAGGTTTTATCTGCCCGTTTTGTCCAAAAGGGTTATAACAAAACCGATATTGATAAACATATTGAGACCGTTCAAATTTTAGAGAGAAAGTCACTAGTATCCAATGGCCCGAGGGCCAAACGTGAGGGTGTGGGCAATATTAGAATGATCTTGGACTACAATGTTCAATATAAAAAATTTGAAAAAATAGTCCGGAAATATTGGCCCATTCTCAGACAGGATAAAACTTTGGGCCCTGTACTCCCGGAATACCCCCAGTTTGTCTATAAGAGGGCACCGTCCTTAAGAGATAAATTGGCCCCGGGGGTAATTGACCCACCTCTCTCTTGTGTAAACAGGATTTCAAACATTATGACAGGCTTCTATGCATGTGGGCGATGCCCACCATGTAAACAAACCAAGGGCAATATTAAAAAACGCAAAGAGTTTGTAGCCACAGCTACAAAAAAGGTCTATCAAATTAGGGATTTCATTACATGTTCGACATCAGGAGTCGTTTATATCATGGAATGCGAATGTGGCCTACAATATGTAGGTAGAACATCTAGGTCCCTTCATATTCGTATTGGTGAACATATCACCAATATTAAGAAGGGCCTGGATTCTCACAATGTTTCCAAACATTTTAAACTCTTCCACAAACGCAGCCCTGTTAAACTAAAGTTCTGGGGAGTGGAAAAAGTAACACCCCATTGGAGGGGCGGCAATTTCATAAGACAATTGAGCCGCCGCGAGTCTTTTTGGATATATGAAACACATGTAGGAGTACCTACGGGGCTCAATGTCGAGTTTGATTTGAATTGTTTTATTTCTGATCGTTAGTTTTTTTTTTTTTTTTTTTTTTTTCTCTGTAGTTTTTATGTATTTTTTATTTATATTTTTTTAATTTTTATTTATTTTTTTTAGTTGTTAAGTGTTTTATGTAACTGGTGTCTGGTATACTTGGGAGATTGTAAAAGGTGGCCGTGGTGACTAATTAAGATTATTTTATATTATTTTTAGCAATATTATTTTTGTTGTTATCAGATTATATCTCTGAAGTATTATGTGCATTTTTGATGCCCGATTTTGGGTCAGCATTGGTGACCACAGATCATGTAGGCATTAACAATAACTTCTTAGTCTTAGGGAGCCTTAGTCCAGGCTGGTTCCCTGGGTGACTCCTTTTTTAATATATTCTGTTTAAGTTATATATATTTGAATGGTATTTGGTTTGCAGTATTGACGTGGTGTGTGCCCAGCCCCCTTCTCTTAGGTTGCTGTGACAACCACACACACTTGAGGCTGTATGCGTACTCCGCCCCGGGAAGGCGGGATACTGTGATGATGACTGGCGTGCGATCTGCCGCTTTGCGGACGTAATGCCGGATCACCATGGTAACAGGCAAACATGTCTTAGTTTTGTTTATACTTTCTTTAGGTGGGAGGTACCCTTTGAGGTGGGTGGTCATGTGATCCGCCGTCACGCCGACACGTTGTCGTGCCGTCGCGGCATAATGACCACTATAGAGCCACAGCCTACCAAACTCCTCCCATGTCCGAGTGGTGCGCTCCGATAGGACGCTTACCGCTCGTTTGTTCAATTACCCAGTCGGATTACCATGCATGCTCCGCGCCGCATGACGCGCTTTAGGGATTACTATGGTAACCTTTTTAGATACTCTTCCTATTAGTGAGTGGTGCGTCCTGATTGGAGGCTTACCGCTCGTTCTTTAATTACACAGGTGAGTGGGATAAGGGGCTATCTACTTAAACTACAGTGGCATTGTGAGACTCCATTATCGCTGAGGAAGTCCTATGGACGATACACGTGCGAGAGTTCATCCTAATGTCACTACGGCCACCTTATCAGCTTTGCTGTTACCAGTCCTTTTATGCTTTATATCCTAGCACTTGGATTAAGTGCTTTTTATGTGAGTACCCATCTTATATTAAATGATACCTTTTACAAATCATACAGAGAGCACTAGATTTTTTCTTTGTATTATATGTTGCTACGGGAGAGTTACAAGGCTTATCTGCGGAGTTCGAGAGGTGCCCGGCTTCCATCCACAAGTTTACCATTACCACCAGAGGTGGTGAAAGCTCTTATGACCTTCCCGTTAGCTCAGGGGTCTAATAAGCAAGGTGAGCAGTTTGGCTAAACATATGGTGTGAGCACGGATCAAGGAGCACCCCAAACTTTTGCATGAAGCACCCTTTACCACCATTGACGTCTGTGTGCCTCTCTATCTACATGTGTGTTTCAACATACGAACATATGAACTTTTTATCTATTGAATTTTGATTCATTAATCTTTTTTAGTTATCAATTTAGCGCTGCACTGATTAATTTGCATGAACACATAGCCTTACATAGAGGTGCTTTTACAGAAGTAAAAATGCTTAACACCAGTGAGACCCGGAGAAGAAAATGGCCCAAAGGGTCTGCATGACTAGGGGAGGAACTGGGTCAGGGAGGGGTCAGCTAAGTCAGTCGGGCAATGGGGGGGGGGGGGTTGGCGGATAGACTTAGGGGGTGGGATGCTGCTGTAGATGGTATGTGGAAGACAGGCATTCTGGGAGTTTTCAGGCGGAGAAGAAACTTCCCTCACACCCACCCTTTATGTAAAATTTTCATGAGGTGTCAAGTTTAGGGAGTATATGTCTTGTTTTGTGTTTCTGTTTGTAATTATAAATAAATAAATAAGAAAAAAAAAACAGGGAGTACTTGTGTTGGTAGAGATTTTGTCATAGCAGCTTGTGATTATTGATATTGTTGCTAAATTGTGGGGTCCATCCAAGGTATGGCACCTACACGTGGTTGGTTAGTGGTACCCATCCCCCCAGGAGCTAGGTCCCCGGGGGAGAATGGAAATATGGTGAGGTTGTATGTCTTCGAGCCAGTTGGGGTGCGACCGAGGACATGGATGATTTCAGTAAAATTGTGCCTTATGGACACCCAAAGACCCCTTGTTTACATTTTTAGAATTACATTGTTGAATTGTATTTTCATTGTTATGTTATTTATTCAGTGTTAATAAAATTGGCTGTTGTGGCCGTATTAAAACTCATGTCGCACAGTCTGTGTCTTTATTTTAGGGCAGGTTTTAGGACCAGGTTGACGAATCCATTAGTCATGTATAAGCAATGTTTTTTAAGCTTTGTATGCACGAGGTCTTAGGGTAACAGGGAAGGTTAGTATTAGGAATTCAGGGAGGATTGGGGAGGATTAAGGGTTACAAGAAGGGTTAGTGTGAGGGTTACGGATAGACAGACAGTGTTAGTATGAGAATTAGTGTTGAAGGTTGCTGAACTTTGCATATTATCACCATTGTTTGCACCACTTTACTGCCTGACTCTTTTGAAGATAAACAAGACTGTTC
Organism: Aquarana catesbeiana; assembly: GCF_042186555.1. Classification (NCBI taxonomy): domain Eukaryota; kingdom Metazoa; phylum Chordata; class Amphibia; order Anura; family Ranidae; genus Aquarana; species Aquarana catesbeiana. Next base: position 633,740,628 of record NC_133326.1, read on the forward strand.
TATTCAAGTGAAATTTCAGCTAAAACTGATAGGTGGAATATGAAGATGAAACGGTGGCCTAGTAAAAGCTGCTTGCATAGTGTGCATGGAGTTACTACAATATTTCTGCCACTTTTCTGTGAAGTAATACACTGTCATTTCTTGATTGCAATCTCCCTGTTGTCTCCCCATGAAATGGTGACCTAGCGAAAGCTGCTTACATAGTGTATCTGGAGTCAATACAATATTTTTGACTTTCTTTGAATAAATACGCTGAAATGATTTCTTGATTAAACTCAGTCTGATAAAAGTGGTGGAATACTGTACATTGAGTCAGTACAATATTTTTGGCTTTTTCCCTGTGAAATAATTGCACTGTAATGTTGATTTCTTGATTAAAAGATGCCTGCTGTCAAACTGCAGCCTAGTAAAATCTGCTTACACAGAGCGCATGATGTTGGTACAATACTTGCTTTTGATTTTCTGATTACAAACTTGCCTATTGTCTACTTGTAAAACTAGTAAATGTTGCTTACATAGTGTGCCAGAAGTCACAACCATTTTTTGGTATTTGCCTATGAGTTATTACAGTCTCATTTTGATGTCTTCGTTAACTCTGCCTTTGGTCTCCTTGTCTCACTGTGGCCCAGTAAAAGCTGCTGACATAGGGGCCTCTATTTAAACATTTGCTGAGCGAATGTCTCAAACATTCCTCAGTTATTACTAATAATCCTGAATTTTGCTTATACAGTATACATAATCCGTTCCAGGAGAATGCTTGTAATCCAAAGCACTCGCATATCAAAGCGAGTTTCCCCATAGAAGTCAATGGAAACGATGATAATTCGTTCCACATTGACTTCTATTGTATGCAGTACCGCCTGTGGCCAGAGGTGGGGGGGCGCAAGAGAGACTTGAAATACTCAGAGACGGCTCAGATTAACACGGAAGCCCTCGGAAAGGCTCGGAAACACTTGGGAATGGAGTATTTCCGAATGTTTTTGAGTATTTCTGAGAATTTCTGAGTGCATCCGAACAACTCAGAGTGTCACTGGCGCCCCCGTACCTCTGGCCAAATGCAGTACTGCACACCACAGAGGCTTGAATCCTGCTCGTTTTGCGAGACAACACTCGCAAGCCGAGTCAAGATTTAAAAAAAATAATAGCTCGTATTGCGAAACGCTCGTTAACTGCATTACTCGCAATCCAAGGTACTACTGTATATGATTGTTAGCTCCTTCTAGTGGCCATAATGTTCTATTTTCCTGCTATACCTCAATTAGAAATGACCACAACATGGCCACTTGATGGAGCTGATAATCATAGGAAATAAACGTATTGGGCAAAATACAGAATTGTTCATGACAGCTGAGCGAATACTTGAGAAATTCGCACAGGTTTGTAAAGATGCCTGGTGTCTTCCTGTGAAACTTTGACCTAGTAAAAGCTGCTTATCTAGTATGCATAGAATTGGTACAATAATTGTGGCTTTTTGTCTGTGAAATAATACGCTCTCGTTTTGATTTCTTGACTAAATGCTTTCTGGTATCTTCCTGTAAAACTGTGTCTGACTAAAGCAGTCTACATACTTTGCATGAAGTCAATACAACACTTCTACCCTTTTTCTGTGAAACAATATACTGTTTATTTAATTCCTCAATTATAAACCTGGAGATTTTCCCTGTGTAATACTGTGGCCTATTAAAACTGCTAAAATGCTTGACATGGGGTCAGTACATTATTTATTTTTGTGAAAAAATTACACTCCAATTTTGATTTCTTCAATGCATTCAATGTTTTATGGTGTCTCCCTCTGAAATAGCAGCTCAGTAAAAGATCTAGAAATCTGTGCATGAAGCCAGTACAATGTTTCTGGCTTTGTAATTCAAAATAATACACTTCTTGATTGAAAGCTGCATGGTATTTCTCTGTCAAACTGCAGCTTAGTAAAAGTTCTTAAATAATGTGCATTGAGTTGGTACCATATTTTTGACCTTATTCTGCTAACTAGCACACTCTAGTTTCTGTTTCCTGATCAATACCTGACTGGTCATTCTTTGTGAAACTGTGGCCTAGTTAAATTACTAAAATACTGTGCATTAAGCCAGTACAATATTTATGGCTGTGAAATAATATGCTGATATTTTTTATTCTTTTTTTTTTTTTTTAAAGATATGTTTATTTATTTTAAAGACAAACTTACATACATAAAAAACTTGTGTTGCCCAATGCAGTGCACAGCAGAGGTCTATACACTCAAACAAGCAATAAACAGCAAACAATAATATATATAATATATATATAGGTAACAGAGTTTTGATTCAGGGATATATTAATTGAAATCAATAGGGTGGTTAGATTTAAATAATATAGCTAGCATGTTTACACTGGGGTGAGGGTCAAAGAGCTAGCTATCCATCTGCCCCAAATTTTATGAAATGTTTCAGTTTTTTTCAGAGTCTCAAATGTGAGTTTATACAATGGTAAAGAGTTATTGATTCATTTCAACCAAAGGGGTCTCATTGGGGACTGCGATCCCTTCCATGATAATAAAAATGGACTTCTTTGCATAAAAATATAAGACGTAGAGTAGTTTCTTAGCATGAGAAGGGATAGGCAGGTCACCAAAAATGCCCAGGAGGCAATTCTTGGGATCCATAATGTTTGGCAGACTTAGTGTGGAGAAAATAAAGGAACCTATATCTATCCAGAAGTCCTGAACCACTGGGCAGGTCCAGAAGCAGTGTAGGAAATCTGCATTTTGGGACAACCCCATTTTATATAACTTGGCAGGAGTAAGGTGGGAGTGGTGAAAGAGCTTCAGTTGTATAATGCGGTCCCTAGAGCATATGACTGAGGACTTATACATGTCGCTAAATTCAGGCCAGTCAACCTCTGTGTGAGGAATGTCCAGGGAGGTCCACTTCTTCTGAGCAACCCGGGATCTAGGGTTACAGTCTGTGGTGAGGGCAGCATAATATGTGGAGATAAGTTTGGTAGGATCTGGTTGGCTTAATATTTTCTCCAGTGAAGGCACTCTAATAGGATTATCCAGAAAACCAAATTGCACACAGACAGCATGTCAGAGTTGGTAGTAGTAAAACAGGTAAATACGTGGTAGGTCAAAGTCTGCACGCAATTAGTAAAATGACCTGAAATCCTGTGTAGTGTATAAGTGGCATAAATATTTAATCCCCCTCATATTTTGATTCTTAATTAAAAGCTGTGTGGTATCTCTCTACCAAACTGCAGCTCAGTAAAATGTTTTAAATACTATGCATTGAGTCAGTACAGTATTTCAGGTGTTTTTTCTGTTAAAAATACAATCATATTTTTTGTTATTTTGCAAATATAAACTAGGTGATCTAGCACTAAGAAACGACTTGTTCATTGACTGTACAACAGCGGTCCCCAACCTTTTTGGCACCAGGGACCACTTTCACGGCAGCCAATTTTCCCAGGGACCGGGGGGGTGTTGGGGGGGGTTGCTATTTACGGAGTCTGTCCTCAGCCCCCCTTTATATCAGTGTCCTCAGTTAGCCTTCACATCAGAGCCCGCACTTTACATTACAGTGCCCCTTTACAGTGCAGTCCCTTCTACTTCACAGTGCCCCTTTACATTAATGCAATGGGGACTGCTCTGTAAAATGGGAACTGTAATGTAAAGGCGAGGCTGTGATTTAAAGGGGCACTGTAATATAAAGGGAACTGCTCTGTAAAGGGGGCACTGTAATGTAAAGGGTACTGCACTGTAAAGGGCCACTGTAATGATTACAGTGCAGTTCCTTTATATTACAGTGCCCCTAGCAGTCACAGCCTCCTCCATCACAGTGCCCCTGCATTCCACCCCCCCCCCCCCACTCCTCTCTAACGTGACACTTTCCTGTTCTAATGTCTGTCTCCCCTGCACAGGACTCGTACCTTTGGCAGGGCAGAGGCTGTGATCAGTCGATGCTTACTCTCCCGGCAGGGCAGGGGGCGGGAGGAGCTCTCCATTCTGATCTGCTGTGCCTCCCACCCTGTTAATTGGATGACATTCTCAGGCGGGTGGGCAGAGGAGCTGGGGGAGGACAAACAGGCTTGAGATAAGCGGTGACCACGGTCGCTAATAGCCCTGTGTGGAGTGCATTCAACGCTCATCTCCTGCTTTTCCGCCCGGTCATCAATAGGCCTGCAAACTGGCACCAGTTTGCGGCCTGAGGTTTGGCAACCCCTGCTGTACAATATTTCTGGCTACTGCTTATCAAATAATATGCTCTAATTTTTAGTTATTGATAAAACCTGCATGCTCTTTCCCTCTTACATTACAGTCTATTAAAGCAATGATTACTGTATGAATGTCACTGGCAGGGAAGGGGTTAAAACTAGGGGGCGATCAAGGGGTTAAGAGTTCCCTAGGGAGGTGTTTCTAACTGTGGGGGCAGTGTACTGACAGGGAGTAGAGAGAGATCGCTGTTCCTGATTACTAGGAACAGCAGATCTCTCTCTACTTCCCTGACAGAACGGGGATCTGTCTGTTTACATTGACACATAACCGTTCTGTCTCGCTCTGGAACGATCGTGGGTCGCTGGCTGACATTGGGACAGTCGGCAATGCATGGCCCTTAGAGCGGCCGACGTACAGCTACGGCAATTCGCACAGCCGTGCCAGCCTGCCGCAGTATAACTGCAGTGGCTGGTGGGCAAGCAGTTAACTTAGGACATGCATGAGACCCGCGCTATGTGTCCCGCGGGGTTTCATCCTGTTACTATGAGTGAGGTAACAGAGGTACACTGGCTGGTGGAGTGGCATGGTCCTGCTCGCCACCCCGAATGCAACATATATAACATACTGAAAGAAGAGCAATAGGACAACTCCTGGAAGAGAGATTTGGCTTTAGACTACTTGCAGTGTCAGCTCATCTCTAAGTCGCGAGACTGCCTTAATGTTAGATTGTTCACATGACCACAAATTCTGCCTGGTCCATTGTGTTGATGAGCCCGTGAGGCTGCACTGATGGGCACTGATAGGCTGCATTGATGGGCAATGATAAGCACTGATGAGGCTGCTCTGATGGCGACTGATGAGGCTCCTCTGATGGCCACTTATGAGGCTGCACTGATGGCCACTCATGAGGCTGCACTAACGTGTACTGATATGCTTCATGTTAAGTTGTTAATATTTATTTGTAACTTAATTCTGCATAAAACATTTAACAGTGTCATTTCATGGGATAATTTAGGAGGGCGTGTTTAGGGGAGGAGCAGTGTAGGGGTTGGGTGGGGTAACTGGTGGCGTGTAACTCTTAAGGCCTGGCGTGGCTAGTAACTAAGGACTTGAAATATTGAGCCCTGTTTGAACATATTATACTAAATCACAGAGTTTTGCATTTTAATGAACAGTGATGTCATGTAAATATCTTCACAGTATTTTGAGGGCTTTTTGGCTTCTTTTGCCACTCCAACTGTAATCTCTCTTACTATAACATTGGTCTGTTGAACAAAACTTACTACTGCCCTTAATATAGGATATTGT